>NC_134406.1:18000860-18138360 GCF_038048845.1 Mixophyes fleayi | reverse complement strand
CTATTTTCCAGGGTCAGTAATTATCCCACCTGTATCTACAGACAGAAATCCTGAAAACATGACCTGTTGGTGGCTCCTTAGGGCTGGGTTTGAGCACCTCTGTCCTTGAGAATTAAAAGGCTGAGTTGTCATAATTATTGTCCCAGCCCAAAAGATGGCTGCCTCCACTGTGTACAGGATACAGCACATTTTAAGGGTTGTCATTTTGCCACGATATTTGGGACAAATACAAAGTTTGCCACATGTGTTACTAGCCTGATGGCTGAGCGGCAAATCAAGACAAACATCATAGCGTGGGCCTGATTATCCTGCATATGTTAAGATTTGATCTGGAATGATAGCGTAACACGATAGTCAGGGTTTGTGGTTCAAATGACCAAATTGGCCAATCAAATCTGCATTTGTTGCCATCTTGAGCGACCTTTTATTTTAAGGAAAATTCCCAAGTGCAATTTCCTGACCCATTTTCCATCTTATAGTCACAAATGCAGATAGACAATGTGTTCCCAGACAGATCCCTATAGAGCCAAGAAGCATTTTAAATTCCTGAAATGGTAACCCTAAATTTCTATTAATAGCAAATTGATGTTGCTCAAGAAATATTTACACAATGTGAAGGTATATTAATGAAATACCCGGTTTTCTCTTTTGTAAGCTTATTACCAATCACCATAGTTTCTCTTAAAGAAGGAAACAAAAGTAGCCTCCCTGATTTATTAATGTCATCTCGTGTGTGCCGGCAAAATTTGCCAGCACTGATTAGGGCAGGTATTAAATGATAATTGGACATTTAGTGCTCATCAAACAGAAACTGACAGATGGGCCTTTAATTAAATTAGATTTCTGACATTATTCACAATGGTGTATGAATCTTCTGTGGTGACCTTCATGCTTCTCTTATTTTTTGGAAAGGAAGGTAAAAGAATTACATTGGGCTCCTTGGGGTAACATAAAAGGTTGTAATTATGCTCTCTGTTTGTACAGAAATTGAAAGTAATTCAACTGAAGATGAAAAATAACGTTCAAAAGAGCGAAGATAAAGAAGGTAATGGTTTATTTTCTAGAATGACAGTGCACAATATATTGTATGTAAATACAGTTAATCAGGACATAGAAAAACAAAGGATATGACTTGTAGTTGGGCACAAGACCATTTGCACCATGTAAAAATGTGACATGAAATTTGTTGCACTGCACCTGCGCACAACTTATGCCTGTATTGTGAGCTGAGGGTTGAGGGCACCTACTTGGCTACTTGCGTAATGGGGTATAGATGCATATCAGCCATGCCATGCATCTTTTACATGTCTTGTAAGTCTGGTGCATGTTTCTGTTGCTGATGGCTGCATTCTTGTGAAAGACCTATCAATATGATACACTTAAAGTTGCACTGTAAAGTTAAGTTAGGTGAGAGCCAGAGAAACATAAGTGTAGGAAAATGTCAAACTATTAGTGATGGAAGTGGAAATTTTAAAGTGGTGGCATAAAAAATGTAGTGGGAATGTAAATGACTGGAATTTGATAGTTTTACAGTGAAGGCAGTATTATTATTATTATTATTATTATCATTTATTTGTTGGGCGCCACAGGGTTTTCGCAGCGCCTTACATAATACGAACAGTAGACCATACAGGGTAAACATCACAGAACAATAAACACTAAGTACCAATGCTTCGGAAACTCCGGGCAGACATATGGAGTGAGGGCGGAGCAGAAGAGTCGGTATGAGGACAGGAGGGGAGAGGGGCCCTGCTCATACGAGCTTACATCCTAAGGGAGGGAGGACAAAACAGGGACGAAGGGAGGCAGTGATGCAATGGAGAAAAAGGGACCAGGGGAGAGGAGGGAGAACAAGCAGAGTGGATGAGGGGTTAAGTGGACAGTTAGTAGGCTTTCAGGAACAGGTGAGTTTTGAGTGCCCGTTTGAAGGAGCACAGATTGGGAGCGAGACGGATGGAGCGAGGGAGGTCATTCCAGTGCAGGGGGGCAGCTCGGGAAAAGTCTTGGACTCGGGAGTGGGAAGAGGTAATGAGAGTGGAGGAGAGGCGACGGTCGTTTGCTGAGCGCAGGGAGCGAGCGGGAGTATGAATGGTAAGGAGGTTAGAGATGTAGGGGGCAGTAGACTGGGAGAGAGCTTTGTAAGTGGTAGTAAGGAGTTTAAAGAGGATTCTGTAAGGGAAAGGGAGCCAGTGTAAGGCCAGTAGAAGTGGCGCTATGGCATACCACTGTATACACCCCCACTTCCGCCACTGTTTATGGGCTGTACCTCAATCCCACTCACACAACTGAAGACCCAGTACCAGCCGCGACCGACACTAGACCCCCCCACCCCACTTCGAGCACTGATATTTTTAAAATAAGGAATCATTTTTATTATATTTCTTAGTTGTAAAATATGCAGTGTGTAGTTACCAAAAACAGTGTTTAATATATGTTGATTTAGACATAAGATCAGCGATATATGAATTGCAGGAGGCCATTTCCCATACCATTCACTGGAAAATCAAGTCAATAGTTAGTGGATTATCTGTTCTTCCTTTAGGCTATCTAAATTATGCTGCCAGTTGGGGAAAAATTTAAAGAGGGCGAATCAGATCCTCCTATATTAAAGAGGTCAGCGTGAAAGTTCCCAGGCACAAAGTGTCACAATGGTAATGTGGATAAACACAGAAAACAGGTACCACAGTGGTATTGTAAATAAACACGAAAACAAGTTGCAATGTAAACGATATACATATGGATTTTTGTACAAAAAAAAAATCAGTACCACATATAAATCATAAAGTAGCAATAAAAGTGTAGCATAAATATGTACCATAAGTTATATTCATATATGAAACATTAGGTCCAATGATAAAAATTGCCCTTAGGACAGGAAGGTTCAAATAAGCTGTAGAGCGTTACTGATAGCGAATAGTCCCAAAAATAATGTTTGTGATCAAAGTCCTCTGTCTCAGGCAGGAGACTTAATTATCTGTTATTGTAGGATGCTGTTAGTAAATGGCTATATAGTTTTTACACTTCAATAGGGGAGCGGAGGGGGTGGGAAAAAACAATTTTGTTCTGATAATGAATGTGCAGCATTGACTTTGTTCAGAGATAGTTGGTAAAATAGAGCAAGATGTTCTTCAGTAGATATCTCACTTTCCTCAGTGGACTCCAAACTTATTCAGTTCAAGGCACCCTTAAGGTCTCCATAATTTTTTAGAGCACCCCTTAGTCAAAATTATTACCAAGTAGTCCCCCGCCTTGCTTACCACTGGTTCTGGCCGAGGCAGCCCTGTGAGATCGCCGAGGCACCCCAGGGAGCCTAGGCGCACAGTTTGGGAACCACTGTCTTACTGGCTTTTTTTGGTGTAGAAAAAAGATGTTGTCTCATCTGAATGCTTTTCCAGGGATCCACTATTCCGCGCTGGAAGAGAGAGCAGTGTGACAGTGCGCAGGTCACACTGCTGCGTTGCAAGAGCTTTGCCATGTCCCAACCCCACTGATCACATGTATGTGCCCGTTCCAATCTGTCCCAGTACCAGCCGTGACCAGAGACTCATGGCACCCAACAAACCCCCCTGCTACTAATGCAACAACGCCCCCCCCCTGCACACGACCGTCGACTCCCAGCGCCAGACACTCCCTCCCATGCATCCAGTGACTTGCGGCATCAAACAACCCCCTCGGTGCTCATGGCCTCCAACCCCCTACACGTCCTGTGATTCCCCCCACCAAAAAAGACCACGAAAAGCGATTGTCAGATTGTCGGAGTGCTGGAACTGCCCGAACTGTCCAAGTGGCGGTATGACATACCGTTTCATACCAGCAGACTTCGAGCACTGAAGCAAATGCTACAATGAAAAAAATCACCAAAGAAAGCATTTTTATGTAATACATGTGTATGTCATAAATAGGTGTATATAGGTGTATATAACTGTACAAGCAAATAAAACGTATATCCTCATCTTTGGTGATTAATCAGAGAATGACAAGGATAACAATATATTCCCCGGCACATTTCTATCACTGCTCAATGTTAGTCACTGTCAAAAACAACATTGACCATCATATATCCACTAGTGAACCTAGGTGATTGTGGACAAAGGGCCTAAGTTATTAAGGAGAGCAAAGCATAAAAAAGAAGTAATTTTACACCTGGGCAAAACCATGTTGCTGTGGAAGGGAGGTAAATTTAAGATTTGGGGACAGATAAATAGTTGGGGTAAGGCATGTCCTAGATCAACTTTACATTTCAGTGTAACAATAAAGCTATCAAGTATATGTGTGCTACATGAAAAAAACAGCCAATATTTACCTTATGTGCAAAATAATAAACTAATTTGCACCCCTTGCATTGTGACATCGTTGGTCCCGGAGAACAATTACTTTTTTTTTTTGCCTTACTTTCCTTGATGACTCAGGCCTAAAATCTTTAAGTGTTGTATTTACTCTTTCCACTATGTGCATTTCCATCTGGACACTGCAGAATTTCCCGACCAGTGTGTTATCTTCAATGATTATACCAACGACTGGAAAAAAAAAGTCCCGATCAGCATGCCGATTCATGCGTACACACTATACATGTGGAGCGTACATACTACTGTGAAATCTGGCCAATCAGTCATTAGCGTCTGATTGCCCCAATAATCGGCTGAAAAGCCTGTCGTGTGTACCCAGCCTAACTCAACAGAAAGTCCCCGGGCTAGTGTGAAAATCAGCTACAGTCTTGTACCTCTATATTGAGCAAATGGGAGCATAAAAAAACAAACCAATAGAACCATCCCTCTCCCAGAAGCTACTAGAGGCTCTATCCAAGCCACTTCGGCTATGGGGATCAAGTTAATCAATTAGATAAGGGACCCCTGGAGTGCTAATTTTACCACCCCATGTCCTAGTTCTTATCCGGCTACAAGACCGCACTACAAAAACTTGTTGCACCTCTTTTGACTTTTTAATCAGCAGAAGATCCCCCAAATGCCTCTTAATTTGCAATAGGGGGGACAATATTCAAAGGATTTGCCATTTGCAAGCAACTCCAGCATTTCATTGATAAATCTACATTCATAGACAGATAACAATATATTTTTTTTACAATTCTATATACCTATTTATATATATTATTAGATATTAATATCTATTTATACCCTTTACTCTGATGGAAACAAATATAGATATATTTTTTTCTCCAAGATTTGAGGTGGTTGACTTCATTCACATACTTACATAAAGCAATGCTAGCATACAGACATGTGCCTCAATTATGCAATTAAAACATTAATTTTATTTTGGAAAACACATCATAAACACCTGATATTTTCGGTAAACTGTTGCGTCCTACTCCACAGTGATTTTATCGGTACTGATAACAGAGAGCAGCATTTTGATTTGGTTATTTGTGACATTTGCATTTATAAATCATGTCGTTATCCACAGCTAATCCTGTAGAGTAACTAATCAAGGAGATGTAGAGCAAATTCAAAATATCTGATTAAAAGGAGGCACTGCAAATCTTATGCAAAGAACCTGGAACTATAATGAAATTGCCACTGAATGGAGATGTGAGGACTTCAAGCTCGGTTTAATTAGGTCACCAAGCGAAATCCCAGGTGACCGAGAAGAATTGAGCAGCTAATAATCAGTTTGTTCTTTACTGATTACCAGCTAATCATGTCCCAAACACAACCTTAGTCCTTCACTAATTATGAATATATTTGCAAGACTTTTCATAATCATCCATCTTCAAGAGTTTCCACAACAAGAATCTTTAAGAGGCCACCTATTGTTCATGCTGCAAATATTTATATCTCGTACGCTTTTCATATCAACATCCCCAGCAAGTAGAAAACTAGAAAAAAAAAGAAAAAAGTTGAGCACTGAGAGTTTTATGTGTACTGTTGCAGATATGGTGGTTATCTAAAAAGCTTAAAATATATATATGCAGTGCATATATATATCTACTATATAAATGCCTAGTGGCGTTTGTGGGAAAAAAAAAACCAAGCTGCAGCGCCACCTGCTGGGCAGAGTTATACACTGACCTACATATTTCTTGAAGGAGAAGTGACAGTTGGGAGTGGTTGGAGGTTGCCGGGGGTGACAGTGGGGAGTTTTTAACACCTTAAGTAGCTTGATGAAGGATGTGGCGATGAAGATGATGAATGAGGTGATGGAGAAAAATGATGAGGTGGTAACATGTGGACAAAACCACGTTAAAAAAGGGCGCTTGCGTCGGGAAGTAACGCTCTTCCCCTGAGGAGGCCTGGGCTAGGCCCAAATGCATGACAAGAACCTTTTTAACACCTTAAGTAGCTTGATTTGACTAGAATGCATGAGTATCATGCACGGGTTAACTTGTATGTATGTATATATATATATATATATATATATATATGTATAGGAATGTATATATATATATATATATATATATATATATGTATATATATGACCTCGGCTTGTTAAATGGATTTGCTCTCAGCTTTAACTGCCTGACCTCTGGTTTGTTTAAAGGTACTACTGTTCTCCTGAATAATTACCTCAGCTTGTTAAATGAATTTGAGCTCATATCTTTACCTGCTACTGGGTGCTGTCCCTCCACTGGGCAAGTGCTAGATTACTGTACATTAACCCCTTCCTGTCTGGCTCTGAGTTCAGCTATTAACATCACTACTCCTACCATGTTCTGTCCACTCCATCGGGCAAATGATAGATCAACAACTGCTAATACCTGAGCTTAAGTCCTGGGGTCAACCGAGCACTACGGAACATGGCAAGCTCCTCAGAAATGGGGCTGCTAAAAGCAAACACCTCGCAAACCATTTCTAGCAGTTGAGGATCTCACGCTACTTTGTCCTTAACAGAAGGAGAATGTAAGGCCAACTGTCCGCTAATTGAAGCTCAACAGGACAATGACCCAAAACACAGTATTAAATCAACTTAATGGCTTCAATAGAAGAAAATGGAGTAGCCCAGTCCCGACCTCAACCTGATTGAGATGATGTGGCACAACCTGAAAAAAGTTCACACTAGACATCTCAAAAGTATTGTTAACACAATGTATTTAATAAAATCTTCAAAATGTATAATTGTGCACTATTAGTTTAAGCAGGCTATGTGTGTCTATTCTTCTGACTTAGATGAAGATTAGATTACATTTTATGACCAATTTATGCAGAAATCCAGGTAATTCAAAAGGGTTCACATTTTTTTTGCCACTGTAAACATATTTAAAAATAAGTCCTCTGATTAGTGTACTTTCTACTGCAGCCAGATATTAAAGTTATAAACACATATAATAACAAAATCAATAATGTTCAGCTGCTGCTCTTTGTTAAAGGTCCTCAACCCACCAAGGACTAAACTGCAAAATAGAATAAAGTGAGAAGGAGAGGGCTCATAGTATAGTAAATAAATTAACTTGCTATAAACTGCAGTTTAAAACTGTGTACCTTCAAAAAAGTGAAGGCTTATCTGTACTCACACTTTGAGTTCCCTTTGGTTCAATTCGATGCAGTTCAACAATGAAACTGATGCAAGGATTTGTGTGGAACCTCAATATTCCTAGAAGTAAACACAAATGGCCAAAAGGCCAGACATGCTCAAATCTCTTATGTGATTCTTTAAAAATATGGTTTAAATAAATCATTAAAAGGGTTAAATTTGTATAAAAGCCTATCTGGTTATTCCAAACTTGCTAGGTAGTGTTGGAATGTATAAAGCTTCTCCACGGGCCAGAAATTATGTCATTGACTAGTAGGGAACTCTACTGCCAAGCCAGAGGTACAGATTCCTTGAAGGCTTCATCACCAGACTTCCTTAGATATGTGGCCTGTCATGTCTAAATCTCATCTTTAAATAGTGTGTGAGGATACCGATTTTAACGTAACCTTCTGCGCCACACAGCTGGTCTACCCGGTACCTATCCAAGGTTCAAAATCGCCCAGGCAAATATCCAAAATAATACAAATAAGTTTATTTAATAAAATGGTAGCACAAAACAGCAATAAACATATTTAAATAATAACTTGCAACAAATAACACTACAGTCTGGCACAGACAACATACAGGGTATAATGAAAACACCTCACCAGTATCCTTGTCATTTTCAGGGACTGCTGTCTATCAATCCAAGCTTCTCCCCTTCTCTCCTTTAAGGCTACCAGCAAGGGTAGCGGATCTGAGTCACTGTCACTCCGCTTTTGGCAGACACACAGCTCCCCAAGACCCGGAGCGGTAGATCAGGGCAACGGCAGTAATCCAGGGGCCGATTGTCCCTTTCCTGTCAGGGGCAGAGATCTATGTCTCAACGCCAGCCTGACTTCAGCTATCACTTGGTAGTGAATGCCAATTTGCTGTCCTCTGGAGCTTTCTATTAAGCCCAAAAATGACCTCATCAGCAATTTCAGGACCTGTCTGATTGGTCCTTTTCCATGTTTACCTTTTCACAGGTAAACATACAGACAAAGGGATAGCAGATGAGCCACTCCTGATTTAATTAGGGACAGGCTGTGGCTATACAGCAGAGTTTGTTTAAACAGGAGAGATCACAATCCAGACACATTTGCATTTAAATACACAATGTAGTCCTCTGTAATTAAACATAGAGCTCTGTCTGTGGGCCTTTTCCCTATGCTAGCACACAAAGACCCAAAGCTAAACAAAGACAATAGACCCCCTGGTGTGATGTACATTCATACAGGACCGGTGGACAATAATCGTTTTGCTTAGGCTGAAACAATGGACTAGTCTGCACGGTAACAAAACATGCTGGCAGACATTTTAACTACTTTCAAAATAGAATATATACAAGTTTAAATATGACTGACAAATATGGGGAACCAGAGAGCTAGAAAAATTATATGTTTTTATAGTCCGCAGTTTGTGAGAAACGAGGTGCAGACAGGTTGAGGTGATATTAATACCTCGTTTCACCACATAGTGTCTCATATAGACCTAATTGTTCCTATGACTGTTGTCACATAATCATTACAGGCTAAACTGCTGCTTTAAACTCCATATTCAAATCAAAATACATGAAATATACAAACACGTACCATAAAAATGTATAAATATCAATAAAGCACTCAATCTTTCAGACAGATTTCCAGTACAAGTCATAAACAACCACGGACACCATTTTGGGATAGACCATGCATATATAAACACATGTGGCTATATAATCTTTCTATTTCACATATCATTTTTCCGACTGCCACTTGATTCGGAAATATCAATCTTCAATTATGTGATCTGTCCAAGCAAACTAATATTTTCAACAGGGATTCACGATGAAAAACAAGGATTAATTGCCATGTTCTTGTAGACTAAGGGGTTTATTTACTAAACTGCAGGTTTGAAAAAGTGGAGATGTTGAGAGAGGCAGTTGGTTACATGAGAGAGTACAGAAGGAGAGGGGTCAGAAGAAGAGATATAGATTTGGGTGTCATCAGCATAGAGGTGATACTGGAGGCCAAAGGAGCAAATTAGTGCCCGAAGAGAAGAGGTGTGCATTGAAAAAGGTAAAGAGCCAAGAACAGAGCCTTGTGGGACCCCAACAGATAGTTGGAGTGGAGGGGAGGATGTGCCAGATGTAGAAACACTAAAGGAGTGGTTTCGATAGGTAGAGTTTTTGCAGTTTTTATTTGTAGTTCTTTTAATTTTACATTTCATATATTATTTTAGTACAATCTTCTTAGTTATAAATTCTGTTTATAAGTAAACATTCATCATAATGAGCATATTAATCATATTAAACAAGTTTTAACCACACCTACTGCACTGTGTATTTGAGTGAAATAGAAGCTCTTTTAAGACAGACAACTGCAAAAAACGTACATTAAAAGAATCTGAGCCACACCCACTGTGCTATTTATTTGATTAAAAAGTGTTGTTTATAAAACAGATAATGTTCAAGGGCAGTTGGTATAAATTATATTTTGATCATTTGAATCACATCTACTGCAATATTTGTTTGAGTGAACATAATCTAAAAACAATGGAAAAAAAATGAATCAGCATGGTTATGATCATGACTGTCATCATCTATTTTATAATCAAACCTTCTATAACTACTACTAGAGTTGTTTTAACTGAAAAACATGCAATCACAAGACAAGGAAAACAGGCATGTATGAAACAGGGATAAAGAATAATCCAATAATCTGGAACCATGTCTACTGTATAATTATTTCAGTAAAAAATAACACCAACAAGCAATTGAAGGTCTGCATGTTATAAATTTGCCCATAGAATAGCCCTCATTCAAGATGGCCAGGACTGCTTTATGAAGATTCCATCTTGGATCTCTGTTGTGAACTTGACCATAGAATATCCCTTATCCAAGATGGCCAGGACTATCTCGTGAAGACTCCATCTTGGATATCAGTTCCTGTTTGAATAGTATAACATCTATTTTATCCTTTTCAGAAATTGAACATTGCCTAGCAAGGTGCTTCTCTATCTAAAATTACAGCGCATAAGTTTGTGAAACTAACTAATAAGTCTCCAAAGTAACAAGTAATCTGTAGAGGTTGCATATTGGTGAATACATATACAAGGGACAGAGCCAGTGATGCTGTGACACGCTGACTTGCTGTGTTTTGCAATTTTAGCTGTTTGTCCTGTATCAGACCAACTTTGAACAATGACTAACAGAAGTGGGAGGTTGGTTCAGATGTTTGTAATGGAGGGAGGCAGGTAAAGAATGAACAGCTTTTACTTTTTGGACAAAGCTGCAGTGGTATGTCATGGTAAGACTGAATTAAATTGAAATGAGTGTATTCTAAGTTTACGCTTAATATAGTATATGCTGCAATTCTGGGGTTCGGTTGTCTGTAAAAGAAGCTTCTTTAATACAATATATTATTATTATTATTATTATTATTATTATTTTTAATAATATTAATAATAATAATAATAATAATAATAATAATAATAATAATAATATTGTGCCAAATTAATTCAGTTTGTTATTTAAGTGTACATTTAAACAAAAAGTTCAAATGAACATTGTGGTACCATTTATCTCTCTTTCATACATATATAACTGCAAATTTAATACAAACAGGTACATAATGAAGTACTATAAATTCTAGAGCATGGTTTAATTTACTGTAGTTAAAGGTTTAACCAGTAAGATGAATGCAGACAATAATTGATTTAGCTATTTTTAATTTACATTTTAGGAACATCAGCATTATTTCAGCTTGCATGAGTCTATTAAAATCAGAGAGAAAAAGTAAGAAAAAACATATATTATGCCTGAAATGGGAACTGTCAGCAGCACATTAGAATGTCCACCATCAAAATGTTGCATTAACAAATTTCTTAATTACAGGATGGAAATCTCAGTGAAACTTAATTCAGAGCAGTAATTCCATGTTACTCTAAATTCTCAGCAGCTCCTGAAGTTACAATTAATGATTTATTATGATGATAATGATAATAATACTTTATAGTATTTATATAGCTGGACAGAAAACTGAACCCCCTTTTTCTGTAATGTGTAGGTGTCTTAGTTTTTCTTTAAGCATTTTCTGATGAAATAAAAAATACAACAATCTAGTAAAACAAACAGTAAAATGTACCTAAATATGGCATATAAAAACTGCTTCTGCCTTTACTTTACTTTGCTGAATGTAGCATTTAAGCTGATGTAGCCTAAGAATTCTAATTAATGACACTTAACTTTAAAAAACACCTAGAAAGCAGTTGAGTTTATTTAGAACATAGGAAAATCAAAGTATAATTACCCTTAATTTGCTTATTTTAAAGTGTATACCATAGGCAATTATTCACCATTAATTAGGATTTGTAAAGGAAATTATCAAAAGTACATAGCACACTCACTCGAAATATAGAAAGCAAAGTACGTTTCTTAGTTTAAAAAGTGTTAGGAACAGCAGGTAATTGCTAGTTTTGTTTTGGCTGCTGCGGTGTTGTATAGCTTTGGATGTCAGCCTGGGTGTCATCACTTGATTTCCACCCACCTGGAGCTTATTCTGACACCTGCCCTGATTGGCGACAGCTGCTTTAAATACTTGTCAGTTTCACTGAACTGTTGACGGTTTTATCTCTCAAATGCTCCGTACTTCTTCGTGCTCCTGTTCTGTGCTTATTTTACTTTTGTTGGACACTCGGTTTTGACCTGTGCTTGTGACCCGACTACCTTGATTGCTGCCTAGCTTGTGTTCCTGGCTATGTTTATATATTTGCCTAGGCCGACCCTTTTGTCTGGTGTTTGACTCTGCCTTTTGTCCGTGATACCACTTCCCAACCCGCTATCCACTGCATCGAACATTCCTGTGTAGGTGGTGATACTCATTCCAGGTATACACTGATCAAACACAACATTAAACTAGTGATCTGAACACAGCCGAACTTAGGGGATCCGAGTACCAAGCCGAAGCCGGCTCGGTAATTTCACGCGCCCTTGGAATCGAAATCGAGGCCATCGTTACTTCGTCGGGTCTCGGATCTCGTGATTCTCAGATTCTTTTTTAAGCTAAAAAAAAAACGGTTTCGGGTCCAAGGAAAATTCCATCTTGCACCATTTTTCTTTTCTGCCACTGCTATGTGCCAATGTGTCCTAGATGTGCTAGGAACTGCCGTGTGTTTGTGTCATTGCTCTGTCGCTTACCATCCAGCCAGGTCACTGCAGTCTTTGTCCGAAAGTGTATGAAAATAATATTGTGATCTGTGAGGTGGTCAAAATTGACTGCAAATGACTTGAAATTAGTGTTATTGAGGTTAGTAATAATGTAGGAACAAAAAAAGAGCAAAAATATGTGATTTTAGCATATTTTAGTATTTTTTTTTTGAAAAATCCAAAACCAAAACACACAAGGACGGTTTTGCCAAAAGCAAAAGCAAAACACGAAGCTAATCCAGGTCCAAAACCAAAACCAGTTCACAGGGGTCAGTGAGTATCTCTACATTAAACCCACCTGCTTATATTGTGTAGATCTCCCTCGGGCTGCCAAAACAGCTCTGACCCGTGGAGGCATGGACTCCACAAGACCTGTGATGGTGTCCTGTGGTATCTGGCACCAAGACGTTAGCAGCAGGTACTTTTAAGTCCTGCAAGTTGCATATTTTGGACTTGTTTATCCAGCACATCCCACAGACTTTATTAGTAAATAACCTATTATATTAGGTATTAAATAGTGGTATTAAATATAATATTAGGTACTAAAGAGTGCTGAATGACAAGTATGTATAGATAAAAAAAATAGGAGACATTTATAATGGGTAGTGCAAAGATAAGTCAGTTCCAGCAATTCAATCTTCAAGTTCTGCTTTTGCTTCACCATTCAATAGAATGCCGTTCTACACTGTATTAGTATATTTACGCTTCACTGGGATACTTAAGGCCGAATTCAGCTGGCAAAAAGTGTAAAATTTTGTAGTCAAATACGGAATGAAGCAAATTCTTCACGGAATAGATCAGAAAATCTTGCTGTAGAGGTTTAGCCAATGACTACTGTTTGACAGAAGTGGTCTCTTACAGTCCCTTCACCGGTTTTTAATGTATGAGAGACTACTGTGTTTCAGGATTCCAAATATAAAAGCACAGAGAGAGCGTAGTTAACAAAGTGTTTTTTATTAAACACCAGTTACACAAGTTTCAGGATGCAGTATTGTAGGGGATGGCAGAAATAGCAAAAGAACTCAGTAAACAACAGATGCTGAATGTGATGGTCTGCAGGACTTTACCACGAAATAGTGGAGATAACACACAAGGTGCAATGGTCTGCAAGACTTTATCACAAGGTAGTTGAGACTGCTGGTAACAGGTTAGTCCTCTAACACTGGAGAGCTGAAAGAAGGTATTGTTGGCAATACTCTGCAGCAGGATAATGCAGAAACACTGGAGAGCTGAAAGCAGGTACAGAGTCACAGACAAAGGTGCAAAAACGGAGGGACAGGCAGGGGTCAATTCTAGCAGATCAATCATCATCATCATCATCATCTATTTATATAGCGCCACTAATTCCGCAGCGCTGTACAGAGAACTCATTCACATCAATGCCTGCCAATTAACCTACCAGTATGTTTTTGGAGTGTGGGAGGAAACCGGAGCACCCGGAGGAAACCCACACAAACACAGGGAGGAAATACAAACTCCACACAGATAAGGCCATGGTCGGGAATTGAACTCATGACCCCAGTGCTGTGAGGCAGAAGTGCTAACCACTAGGCCACTGTGCTGCCCAGGAGAGAACACAAAAACAGCAACACAGGTAATTGCAACAGATGATCTGGCCAAGACTGCTGGGAAAAGCAGGTTTTTGTAGGCAAGAGGCAGGTGTTAATCATCGTGGAGTTACAAGGCAGTTCTGGAAGGTAAGAGAGCAGCCTGAGTACCACAGTGGCTCCTTTGGTGGAACAGTGGTACTACAGGCAGGATGCATATATATCAGACTTAGCTTACCTGTGGCACTCCAGGTGTTGTGAAACTACAAGCCCCAGCATGCATTGCCAATATATAGCAGCTTATTGCTGGAAGGGTGTGCTGGTACTTGTAGTTGCACATATATATAAATACACACACACAAAGGGTCCAACATAATTCCTGGCAGACAGGAGCTGCATAATGCAAATAATGACATTGTGGCCTTAATATGTTAAAATTTAGCATAGACACCAAATGTACAGAGGACAATATAGAGCGCAAAGCACATTTTAATTTCATTGACTAATTCTGCTAATATTCACAGTTAAATATAACACTCTTAACTTATCTTGATAGATAAAAGTGGAACATGGTCTCTTACTGTTTAGCATAACTTCCGTCGCTTGATTTTCTTTGTTCGTTCAACTAATGTTACTCCTGTTTGTCATGTTTTAAGCTTAAGTAGTTCTAACTCTTTCTTCCCTGCTTCTCCTGCATTGCTTGTTATCACTTGTCTATTATCTGTTGTCTTTTGCTGAATGCTCTAACTCCTCCAAATTTAACCTTATTTCTTAGTTCTTCTAATTAGTTCTATATATAACATTTAAAGAAAAAATATGTAAAACGCACATATATGCATATTTGCAAGTTGGATATATAAACTTTGTTTCATATAGAGATCCATTACAAAAATAGCCCAATTTACTGCAATGCTCAAAAAGAATTTGAGTGTTATTATTATTATTATTATTATTAACTTTTATTTATAAGGCGCCACTAGGTATCCGTAGCGCCGTACAGGGACAGACAGAAACACGATACAGGGTGAGACAGCACGGAACAGTTAACAAAAAGCACAGTAACTCAGAAGCTCAATGTACAGCTAGATGAGAGGTGAGAGCCCCCAGCGGTGTAGCTAGAGGGGCAGAAGGGCAGGAGGACCTCACGGAGGAGACAAGGAGCTGGAGAGCAGAGTTAAGGTGGGGGAGAACAGGAGGAGAGGAGGCCCTGCTCGAAGGAGCGTACAGTCTAAGGGGAGGGTAGGACGGACAGAGACACAAGGGTAGGAGGAGGAAAGGGGGAGAACGCAGAGAGGGAGAGGGGGGAGAGGAGAATGACGAGGAGGGAGGCAGGAGAAGGGCAGGATAGGGAGGGCGGTAGGTGGGAGGCTGGAAGGAGGTCGGTTAGGTGGGGGACTGGAAGGCTTTGAGGAAGAGGTGGGTTTTTAAGGCCCATTTGAAGCTGGACAAGTTGGGGGATGTTCTGATGGAGCGGGGGAGCTGGTTCCAGTGGAGGGGGGCAGCGCGGGAGAAGTCTTGGATGCGAGCATGAGAGGAGGTAACCAGGGGGGAGGAGAGTGTTGCACTTTAATTCAACAAATGGAGTTCATCAAGCTGCATGACAAGTACATATACACTTTTAACCTGTTTTGGGTTCGCCTCAAGACAGAAAATTATGTTCCTGACAGTTTGAACCACAGTGTCATATACCTTCAGAATGTTGACTTGAATTATTTACCAAAATATTTGCTAATAAGTTAAAATGATTGATGCTACAAGTTAATTACCTTCTAAAAGTTGTTTTTGCATCTTGTAAGGTTATTCAACACCATTAAATCCATTGCACTTATCACTAAAATGCCTGATTTTGCCTAAGAACACAACCATGAATAAAGAATGGAACCAAAGCATCCTCCAAGAACAACTTCTCCCAACCATCCAAGAACAGTTTAGTGACGAACAATGCCTTTTCCAGCATGATGGAGCACCTTGCCAAAAGGCAAAAGTGATAACTAAGTGGCTCGGGATCAAAACATCAAAATTTTGGGTAACCCCTCCTCTGCGGGGGTATTATCTCTCACCCCTCCTCCATGGGGGTAATAGCTCTCATCCCTCCTAGTAGGTAATTAGGCTGCTCACAAAAATTAACACTAGTGTGTGTGAGTTAGGAAATTTAGACCGTAAACTACAAAGGGGTAGGGACTGATGTGAATAACAAACATTCTCTGTACAGCGCTGCAGAATTGGTAAGCGCAAATGTAGATTATGCATTCAGCTGACAAATGGGCACATTTACTGAAATGCACCCTGCTTCCGCATTTTTGAAGTTTTCTAAATGACCAATCTTATGTTGTTGTAAGTTTATAAATAACTCTCCTCCTTTAATATGAAAGAACTTTCAACCAACATTTTAGCAATTACTGAAATTAAAGATTAGAGAACCTTAAACTATCATTCACGCACAGTAAGTTTTTAGCTGTGTTGTATATATGTTTTTCATACAATCATTTTTCTTAGCAATACTTGTAAATTAACTTGTAATGTTAGCTGACTTATTTTACCATTTTGCACTGTGAACCATAATGTAAATTATGAAAACGTGTAGGTGATTATTTTACAGCTAACACCGAGTTGGGTCTAACAAAATCTACAAAATATATTTGAAAAAAATATGACAAGATGCAACGTTCAGCATTTCACTGACGCAAACATTTTGCAGACGTTGATGAATTATACTCTGGTACGTTCATCTTTCTGCAAATGTTTAGTTATTAACTCGATTGTCTGAATGTGGTAATACTCATTTATATCCCTTGGCAGTTTGATACTCCCACCTCCATAGCTGTAGTCATTTTTCATATAATCCATTGACACAAAATGACATTCAGATACGTGCCTTACCTCTTCTTCTTACTCTGTTGGGTGGTATTCAATTATACCAGCACATCCTGTGTAGCATTGTTACCAGCAATTGATGCCTAGCTGTGCTTTTATTTAATCATATTCACTGATATAAAAATTCTACTTAATGTCCGTTAGTTCAGCCATTTCACTAGGATATAATCCTGATGCGTAATCAGTTAAAAAAATTAAAGTTTGGCTCCTTTAGACTTTGTATTAAGCAAAACTTATTTTTGATGGCAATTACATTAATATTCAGCAATTCATTCAGAGTTAGATTTTATACAATTGGTGAAATGTTTAATTTGAGGGTTGATGAGTTACAGTAAATACTTCAATGGCTCAATTACAAATGTGCATTCTTTCATCCCAGGCAGGAGTTTAACAATATTGGGGTGGAGGGGGGTTGGTTTTAACGAGCCCGGAGGTGAGGGAGGCATGGAATGCAGGATCTCCCTTCTCCTCCAAGGCTTTCCTTCCCCTCTAAAGCCCCTGCTCTGCTCTCAATAGAGCAGAGAAGAGGCATCTTCTGAGCAGAACATGTGCATTGGGCCATGTATTGGATGGTGCATTCTCAGAAGAGGCCCCAGCTCTGGGATGTTAGAATGATATTGTCGGGCCTCTATTAAATTTTTGTTATGTGGTCCAGGGATGCACCGTTCCACCTCTGACCACAGGTAAACCATACTTAGACCTGAAGCTGAACAAAGCAGTTTATGATAAACTCTCCTCCATATTCATATTTTAGCATGTTGAACTTCATCACTATGAAAATGAAACATGGCTCATTTACATGTGTGTGTGCTTGATGCAATGCATTCATCACAAGCATAGGGATAACCCAGGGAGCCTTGTTTCATATTATTCATTCAAAACAGAAATGCAGACAAAAACCACACTCATAGCCCGCCATTCTCAGAAAGCAGGAGACGCGGAGGTAGCGGACAACAGAACAGAACACCTGGGTAGATTACAGCAATGTATGTAATGTCCTACTTTGATAGGGGTCTAAAAGCTGTTTATCTGAGGTGGATGCATTTCAACCTGTGCACCCATATAGATAAACCCTCTTATGGATAACACATGCCAAAGTGGAGAAAAAAATCTTGCATTGCAGCAATAGAAAGTAAAGCTAAAGCATACAAATGTAGCCATGGTTATCCCAAAGGGACATCTTATATATATCTCACATGTGTAACCTGCATCTAGTATCACGTGAGCTGTTTGTGAGCTTGGATGACATTATTTCCCTCTGCATTAAGGTGGATATCCGCCATAGGGAGTGGACGCAGGATAGAGCGCCTACCCGTCGCTTTACCCCCATCTGGCACCTCGTTTTGAGAATCCCATTCCGGCACCCGAAGAGTCTATGAAGATTGGCCACATTCGCCTCTCAGAGGGGGAGTGTGATAGACACTTTGAAAATAATCTCTGCCTTTATTGAGGAGAGACAGGTCATCTTTTATCCACCTGTTCGAAGTGGCCGGGAAATGCAACATCCTAGGCGGTTCCAGGTAGGCCTTTGTAGGTTCCATGTCTCCTACTCTCTGTCCTCTGTTTAACCCCGACCTTCTGATGCCAGTCACTCTGCGCTGTCCGGAGAGCTCTCTCGAGCTCTTTGCCTTTGTGGATCCGCCAGGAACTTAAGTTCTGTGGCTCTTGTAATCAAGTTGGTCTGCTTTCGCAGCCATTGCTGCAGCCACTGTTGTTAACTGCTGTTGATGGCAATTGTGTAACCAATGGTTCCACTACTAGCATTACTGGTCCTGTTTGGTTGCAGGTAGGAGTTTTTCACTCAGACTGGATTAGGTTCCTAATCCTGCCCCAATCTAATAATCCCATCATTCTGGAGTTACCATGGATGAGAACTCACTCTCTCACCAATTCGACTGGCATCACGCTGAAGTCACCTCCTGGTGACCTCTCCAAAGTAAGCAATGTCTTTCTTCAGTATCTTGCTCTGGGACCCAGATATCCTGTCTCGCCCTTTCCTTCAAACTAGCTCTTCCTGCGCCTTACTCCTCCTTCCGCGATGTATTCTGCCAGGTTGTTAAGCCTTAGAAAATATTAAGAAAAAAGGAGAAAAAGAACAAAAAACTCTAAAAACAAAACAGAACAAAATAAATCAACAACAAACAAATGCACAAAAGGGGCAGACTAGATGGACCTGTAGGTTCCTTCCTGCCACTAAATTCTACATTAATATGTTTCTAGATCTTGTTTGCCTATTTAAATGCTTATTATTTAGCTATTTCCAACTCTATGAAGATTCCTTGAACTCTGTTAAGAACCTTAATATATTTGAATGTTTCTTTCACATCACTTCTGTCCATTCTCTCATCTAAAGTGTACATACAGGACTCTAGAATTACTTGTTGCTATTTATTTTTGTAGTCATTCATTTTTTTTTAGTAGTTCTTAGCTGAATTTATTCTAGTTGATTACTGTCTTAGTTAATCTGTTTGGTAATACACAACACATCTGTACACAAGGAGAGAACCAACCTGTGACCTTTTAGGCAGCAATAAATCATCCCTCTTCCTGCTACTAATACCCAAGGGCTGGCTGGGCATGGGGCAGGGGCCATCAGACCTCCCGGCCGGACCCATAGTGGGCTATCTTGGGCTGGGTCACTTGGCCACTTCCAATTTTTTCCCCTTTAAAATGTTCCTAATAGGCTGCTTAGTCGTGTCTTGCCCCCGGGCTAAAATTTGCCAGCCCTCCCCTGCTAATACCTCTTCATATTCAGCCAAGTATTTTACAGGATTTTCCTTTCTCTACCACATAGTTTGCTGACCTATGTGTCCTTTGATATGAAATCTCCTAGCTGCCCTTTTCTCTGTTATTAATAGCAGTATATTACCATTAGTTATCTATTCTGCATAGTATTTATACATTTTTTAAGCATTGTTGTTCCAGTTTCAGTTTAGGCATTTAATATTGAGTGCTGTAACCCTGACTAAAAATTACATTTATAGACTCCATCTGTCATTCTGTAGGGTCACTAATAAAAGCAAAGTCATTGTGAGAAAGATAAAACTCCAGTATTTAGCTCTTGTTTCCTGCTGCTAATTTTGCATTCGGTTCTCTAAAAGGCTTATTAATGTTGTCTAGGGGGACACTGACGGAAATGGCAAAATGAATCAAGGGATTTTCCTTCAACATCTAAATGACATACTGCAGCATGAGAATTAAACAGATGACTAACCAGTGCCCTTTTGTCTGCAGATGAAGACGGCATTGCCAATTTGTAAACCAGAGACTGACATTTGGGTGGATTAAACTACCCTGTTATTGTGCAGCTAGTTTCTAATCACTTGTGTTTTCTTGATCTCAAGTGGCTCAGTCAAGTGCCTTCTTAGAATTCTGTTTGCTAAAGCCTTTAGCGCCACTTCCATATAAACATTTATCCACATTTATCCTTGAAGAAGCTTTTCTCCAACACAGACTGATGAGAATTACTGGCTTCTAGATATTTAATTAAAACATTAAGAAGAAAAAGCTTTATAGTGTCAACATTCACAACTATCTTACCATAGCCCAGGCTTTCTATAATTGAGTTTTTCTACAAATACATATTTTCCTTTTGGAAAAATAGGCAATGGTTGTCTCACTTTCCGCTAAATAGGTTCTCAAGAGTCAGGGAGAAGAGATTTTAAGAAGATTTTAAGAATTCAGAACAAATATTGTATTTAATTTATAACAGTAAATAATTTAAGCAAATATAGAAATCTTAAATGAACAAAAAAGACGATAAACATAAACTGCAAATGACATTCTATACCAGAAACAATATTTAAAATTAAAATATAATGCTAACTCACAGCAAAAGGTATACATTAAAACTAGAGATGGTCACTGACCCCCGTGTTTTGGTTTTGGATTCGGTTTTGGATCTGGATTACCGTCGTGTTTTGGTTTTGGTTTTGGTTTTGCAAAACCTCCATTGCGTGTTTTGGTTTTGGTTTTGGTTTTGTTTGGTTTTGTTTTGCTATTTTTTGGGAAAATCCATGTTTTTGGGCCTAAATTAACCCAATTTAGTGCTCCAACTGTTTTAGAGACAAGTAATCTAATTGTTGAGGTAATAAATCATCCCAAAAAACAGTTTAATTCTTCGTTGGTAGGCCTATTCTACACACAAAACAGATTGTCTTCCTCTCCATCTATGCATATTGGCAATGCAGCCATCGTCTTTGAATGTATATTACACCCTACACTTATAGTTAAATATGTAAAGAAATGGAAAAAGCCAGTTTGGTTTCTGTCTCTCTAGGCCCCCCTCCACTTGTATAAAATACTAAAAAATTCAGCCATTATAGACTGTACAATATTAATTGACATGGAGAAAGCCAGTTTGGTTTCTGTCTCTCTAGGCCCCCCTCCACTTGTATAAAATACTAAAAAATTCAGCCATTATAGACTGTACAATATTAATTGACATGGAGAAAGCCAGTTTGGTTTCTGTCTCTCTAGGCCCCCCTCCACTTGTATAAAATACTAAAAAATTCAGCCATTATAGACTGTACAATATTAATTGACATGGAGAAAGACAGTTTGGTTTCTGTCTCTCTAGGCCCCCCTCCACTTGTATAAAATACTAAAAAATTCAGCCATTATAGACTGTACAATATTAATTGACATGGAGAAAGCCAGTTTGGTTTCTGTCTCTCTAGGCCCCCCTCCACTTGTATAAAATACTAAAAAATTCAGCCATTATAGACTGTACAATATTAATTGACATGGAGAAAGACAGTTTGGTTTCTGTCTCTCTAGGCCCCCCTCCACTTGTATAAAATACTAAAAAATTCAGCCATTATAGACTGTACAATATTAATTGACATGGAGAAAGCCAGTTTGGTTTCTGTCTCTCTAGGCCCCCCTCCACTTGTATAAAATACTAAAAAATTCAGCCATTATAGACTGTACAATATTATGAAAAATGGACAAAGCCAGTTTAGGGTCACTCTGTCTATGACACCCTACCCTTAAGGATAAATTGCCCTAACAGCAGCCTTTCAAGATGGTATGTGATATGGAAATGCCACAAGTCCCTTTCCTCTTTGGGGGTAGATTGCACCCTACACTTACATAGAAAGTTTTAAAAAGATGTTATCGGCATCATCTTCAGCTTCATCCTCACCCTCATCAGTGTTATCGTCATCATCACAGACTATCAATTCATCGCCGCTTGAATCCGCCATTAGAGAACAGTCAGTGCTTGCATGTCTTGGATGGTGAAGGCCTTCCTCGTGGAAGATGTAGTTCATTTTTATAAACATCATTTTCTCCACATTTTTGGGAAGTAACCTTCTACGGCGATCACTGACTAAGTTCCCTGCTGTGCTGAACACTCGTTCAGAGTACACACTGGAGGGTGGGCAGCTTAGGTATTGCAAAGCAAGTTTGTACATGGGTTTCCAAATAGCTTGCTTTTCTTCCCAGTAAGGAAAGGGACTGTCTGACATTTCCATATCAACTACCTCTTGAAAGTAATCCTCCACCATCCTTTGCATGTTTATACTCATATTGGATGGACTTATGGGCAAAGTGACACTTTTTTTTGAAAAATCCTTCAAACCAGCCCAGATGTTAAATTGTTCTCGTCTGCCCCCTGTGTCTTCCCTGCTTCTTTTTTGGAAATTTAATTTTTTACGAGCAACAGCTTGAGAAAGTGAAGGAGGACACGTCGTCAAGCCGAGGCCCAGTTCAGCGGCCAACTTGCTGAGCAATAGCTCCTTGCAAAAGTTCACATCTCGCTCATTTACAAGTAAAGACTCAATGTAGGTTTTAAACCTTGGATCAAGCACAGTGGCCAAAACGTACTGATCCGAGTTCAAGATCTTAATAACTCGAGGATCATTGTGAAGCGAATTAAGTACTTGATCGACAAGGCCAACATACTTTGCTGAATTGCTTGCTTTCAGCTCCTCCTTCATTTTCTCAAGCTGCTTTTCCAATAGTCTAATTAAAGGAATGACTTGGCTCAAACTAGCAGAGTCTGCACTGACCTCACATGTCACAACTTCAAATGGTTTCAGCACCTTGCACAGCACTGAAAGGATTCCCCACTGTGCAAGAGTGAAATACATCCCCCCTCCTTTCCCAATGTCATGACTTGTGCAATATGCTTGGATGGCTTTGCGCTGTTCCTCCATCCTCTGAAGCATGTACAGGGTGGAATTCCACCGAGTTACCACCTCTTGCTTAAGTTGGTGGCAGGGCAAGTTAAACTGCTCTTGGAGCTGCTGTAATCTCCTACATGCTGTGGCTGAATGCCTGAAATGGCCTGAAATTTTACGGGCCACCGAAAGCATCTCCTGCACCTCACGGTTGTTTCGTAGGAAGCTCTGCACCACCAAGTTGATGGTGTGAGCAAAACAGGGAATATGTTGGAAATCACCCAGCTGTAATGCTCGCACTATATTGTTGGCGTTATCTGAAATGACATACCCTGGGGAGAGTCCGAGTGGTATAAGCCATGCATCAATCACATCTCTCAGTTTGCGTAACAAATTGTCAGCCGTATGCCTGTTAGTGAAGCCGGTGATACAAAGAGTGGCCTGCCTGTGACAAATGTTACGTAGTGGTGTACATGCTGCTGCTGTTCCTGCTGGTGAAGGTGAATGACCAACCCAGTGGGCTGTCACAGTCATATAGTCTTTGGTTTGGCCACTTCCACTTGTCCACATATCTGTGGTTAAGTGAACAGTGGGCAGAATGGCATTTTTCAGCGCAATCTCTACATTTTTACACACTTTTTGGTATAGTTGTGGAATAGCTTTACGGGAGAAATGGTGTCGCGATGGAATTCTGTAACGCGGACACAAAACCTCAATTAACTGTGAAAAACCAGCTGCGTTTATGGTGGAGATTGGACGCAGATCTAACACTAACATTGCAGCCATGGCGTCTGTGATTCGCTTGGCGACTGGGTGACTGCTGTCATATTTGCTTCCCCTCGCAAAGGATTGTTTCACAGTTAATTGCTGAAATGTAGGACTGCTCATTTTATTCACCTGCCTCTGGGATGACGATTCACCCCCAGCAGCAGCAACAGCAGCAGCAGGACTAACGCTTTCTTCAGAGGAATCAATAATAGTGCCGGAGTCATCCAGCCTTAAGTGGGATGCCGGGCTAACTCCGAGCGCTACTGAGGATATTGATGAGGATGGTGTGGTGGGTGTATTTTGTGGCCGTCGGTATGTCGGTGAGCGGAGGGTCTTAGCTGATGAGGGAGTGCTTGTATTCTTTTGGGAAGAACTTTCAGCTTTTCCCAACACTTTGCCATGAACTCTCGTTAAATGGCGTAACATAGACGAGGTTCCAAGATGGTTAAGGTCCCTCCCTCGACTGACTGTGGCTTCACATACACTACAAATGGCTATACAATTGTTGTCTGGATTTGGGTAGAAATAATTCCACACATAAGAAGTGGATTTTTTTGTTTTATGCCCAGGCATGACAATGGCCTTTTTCTTGTCACGTGCCAGAACTGCTGCCACTGGTGCAGGACTTACACAAACAACCTCATCCTCATCAACATCCTCATTAGCGCCCTCGTCGCCTACACAAATCTCCCCCTCATCCTCTTCTAATTCCAAAGTGGCATCCTCAATTTGGGTATCACCGGCTACACTCGGGCTATTAAGGCACACATCAGCAGAATGCTCACGATTAGACATCCCACTGTTGGATGGACTCTCCACAGGGATTGTTGTCATTTGTGAATCAGAGCAAATATTCTCCTGTAATGCCTCACTGGTATCTTGCAGCTCAGCTTTGACGCGTAACAGTAGTTGTGCACCAATTGTAGGCTGGGTAACTTTTTGGGATCTGCCACTAATAGCCAAAGGTGAAGGCCTCATTCTCTCTTTGCCACTGCGTGTGTAGAATGGCATGCTTGCAATTTTTTTTTTATCGTCACTTAACTTTTGCTCAGTTACACTTCGTTTTCGCTTCAATACAGTAAATTTTTTTTTGGTTTTTGTTTTTTGCACTAATTTGAAAACACTCTGTTGTTTGACATCGCCTTGGCCAGATGACGTACTGGGAACACTAACATCAGGACTGGTGACAGAACCTGGTTGCTCATTTAGATCATATGTGGACTGCTTTGAATCCATTGCGTAGATACTGCTGACAGATATGACTTTTGACAGCCAGAAATATTAATGCACAATTAGAGAGGACACCCCAAAAACACTGAGGAGTGCTAACATTTATTGAGTAGATACTGCTGACAGATATGACTTTTGACAGCCAGAAATATTAATGCACAATTAGGGAGGACACCCCAAAAACACAGAGGAGTGCTAAAATTTATTGAGTAGATACTGCTGACAGATATGACTTTTGACAGCCAGAAATATTAATGCACAATTAGAGAGGACACCCCAAAAACACTGAGGAGTGCTTAAAATTATTGAGTAGATACTGCTGACAGATATGACTTTTGACAGCCAGAAATATTAATGCACAATTAGGGAGGACACCCCAAAAACACAGAGGAGTGCTAACATTTATTGAGTAGATACTGCTGACAGATATGACTTTTGACAGCCAGAAATATTAATGCACAATTAGGGAGGACACCCCAAAAACACAGAGGAGTGCTAAAATTTATTGAGTAGATACTGCTGACAGATATGACTTTTGACAGCCAGAAATATTAATGCACAATTAGAGAGGACACCCCAAAAACACTGAGGAGTGCTTAAAATTATTGAGTAGATACTGCTGACAGATATGACTTTTGACAGCCAGAAATATTAATGCACAATTAGGGAGGACACCCCAAAAACACAGAGGAGTGCTAAAATTTATTGAGTAGATACTGCTGACAGATATGACTTTTGACAGCCAGAAATATTAATGCACAATTAGAGAGGACACCCCAAAAACACTGAGGAGTGCTTAAAATTATTGAGTAGATACTGCTGACAGATATGACTTTTGACAGCCAGAAATATTAATGCACAATTAGGGAGGACACCCCAAAAACACAGAGGAGTGCTAAAATTTATTGAGTAGATACTGCTGACAGATATGACTTTTGACAGCCAGAAATATTAATGCACAATTAGAGAGGACACCCCAAAAACACTGAGGAGTGCTTAAAATTATTGAGTAGATACTGCTGACAGATATGACTTTTGACAGCCAGAAATATTAATGCACAATTAGAGAGGACACCCCAAAAACACTGAGGAGTGCTAACATTTATTGAGTAGATACTGCTGACAGATATGACTTTTGACAGCCAGAAATATTAATGCACAATTAGGGAGGACACCCCAAAAACACAGAGGAGTGCTAAAATTTATTGAGTAGATACTGCTGACAGATATGACTTTTGACAGCCAGAAATATTAATGCACAATTAGAGAGGACACCCCAAAAACACTGAGGAGTGCTTAAAATTATTGAGTAGATACTGCTGACAGATATGACTTTTGACAGCCAGAAATATTAATGCACAATTAGGGAGGACACCCCAAAAACACAGAGGAGTGCTAAAATTTATTGAGTAGATACTGCTGACAGATATGACTTTTGACAGCCAGAAATATTAATGCACAATTAGAGAGGACACCCCAAAAACACTGAGGAGTGCTTAAAATTATTGAGTAGATACTGCTGACAGATATGACTTTTGACAGCCAGAAATATTAATGCACAATTAGAGAGGACACCCCAAAAACACTGAGGAGTGCTTAAAATTATTGAGTAGATACTGCTGACAGATATGACTTTTGACAGCCAGAAATATTAATGCACAATTAGAGAGGACACCCCAAAAACACTGAGGAGTGCTAACATTTATTGAGTAGATACTGCTGACAGATATGACTTTTGACAGCCAGAAATATTAATGCACAATTATGGGGGACAACCCAAAAGCGCTGGGGAGTGCCAAATATGAAGAAAAAATAATAAACCTCTATCCTCCTCTCTGCACTAGCGATTTTGGTTAGAGCAATTGCAAGAACAATATTGTATTCTTTCTCTGTCCCTGCTCTAATTAGCCTATGACTACACCCTGCTCTCTCCCTCTGTCAAATGGCGATGGATTGCTGTGGAGGCGTGTATTTATAAAGTTGAAGTATCGCGAGAACCGAGTCCCGAGATCCGACGACGTCACAATGACGTTCGGCCTCGATTTGGATTCGGAATTGGCGGGAGAGTACCGAGCTGCTCAGCTCGGTACTCGGATACCCAAAGTTCGGGTGGGTTCGGTTCTCGGAGAACCGGACCCGCCCATCTCTAATTAAAACTATGAACAGGACATAAACAGCTGGGGCCTGAATCATTAAGGATCTTAACTTAAGAAACTTCTTATTTAAGACTCCTGGACAAAACCATGTTACAATGCAAGGGGTGCAAATTAGTTTTCTGTTTTGCACATAAGTTAAATACTGACTGTTTTTTCATGTAGCACACAAATATCAACTTTAAATTTCAGTGTACAAATAAGCTATCAAGTATTTGTGTGCTACAGGAAAAAATAGTCAGTATTTAACTTATGTGCAAAGCAAAATACTAATTTGCACCCCTTGCATTGAAACATGGTTTTGTCCAGGAGACTGAAATAAGAAGTTTCTTAAGTTAAGATCCTTAATTAATCATTCCCATTATTATTATTATTATTATTATTATTATTATTATTATTATTATTATTATCTTAGCTTACATTTACTAAGGCGATAAATATACTGTAAGAGTATACTAGTACCTTATATTTCTGATTAGGTTAAGGTTTAATGTCAATGTGATGCCTAGCAATTGAAAAAAGTAAAGGTGGTACTAAGGGCAGAAGGGAGGCTGAAGAGGGAGAAGTTAAGAAGCCTCAACTGTCACTGAGAGATACCTAGTGTTAATTAACTGTAACAGTTGCAAGAAACCTATAGATTTAAACAAACACAATTAGAGCATGTTTATCTACATGATTTGAAAACATATTGAAATTGGAAATGCATATGACATTTTGTAGTTTAGTTGTTTTTCTATGACCCCGTTCTTTTATGTTATGATCACCTCCAGATGTAAGACAACCAGAGATGAAGTTTGAAACCTGATTTCACATAAATGTTGCTGACCTGAATAATCTGAAGTGATTCAGTTAATCAGATAATTACCATTTTAACTAACCAGAGCACGTATTTAATTATCAAGTCAGCAGGATGTAGGTGTTTAGTACTAATCCATTTATAAATACAACCAAACATCCACATTCAGACTTTTTAAGAGGTCATCAAGTGGAAAGATACTCTGCAAATTATTATTTTTGCACTTAAGAATACGATATGAATAAACAGAACTGTGTACAATTTGCATTTAGTGTTATAGTAATTCCAGCAAATACAAAAATATATTAAGTTAACATTAAGCATGGTTAATTACCTATTAAGCCCTTTTTATTGCTATTATTATTATTATTATTATTATTATTATTATCATTATTTATATGGTGCTAGCATACTCTGCAGTAGTTTGCAACTGGGAACAAACAGAGTAATAAAACACTGGGTATTAAAGGCAAACAAAGAAGTAATAATCATCATCATCATTTATTTATATAGCGTCACTAATTCCGCAGCGCTGTACAGAGAACTCATTCACATCAGTCCCTGCCCCATTGGAGCTTACAGTCTAAATTCCCTAATATAGGTACACACTCACACACAGACAGACAGACAGGGAGAGACTGGGGTCAATTTTTGATAGCAGCCAGTTAACCTACCAGTATGTTTTTGGAGTGTGGGAGGAAACCGGAGCACCCGGAGGAAACCAACGCAAACACGGGGAGAACATACAAACTCCTCACAGATAAGGCCATGGTCGGGAATTGAACTCATGACCCCAGTGCTGTGAGGCAGAAGTGCTACCACTAGGCCACTAATACATAGTTACTTTGTCACATAGCTCATTTAACAAAAAGTATCTCCCACTAAAGGGAAAAAACTTATAATCATTCAAAAATTCAAATGAAACTCATAAATTGCACAATCTTTTGGTTTCTGAAGCTCCTTCCTTAGCCAGTGATCATATTCACTCTCTCTTTAGGGACAGGTCTCCCTCTTTTGTCACTTCTGTCCCAACCTCCCTGTCTCTTGCAGGACATACAACAGTCTCACACTTGAGCCTCTACTCAGCTCCTCCTTGATCTGTCTCCTCAGTTCCATACTGAGCCTGAGTCTGTTGGATTCCAATCTTCTGAGACAGATCTCTTGTCTGTCCTCAATTGGTTTTCTCAGCTTTGCTGCCTCCTGCAGGACACATAGCTCCTCTCTAAGCCCTATACTGAGCTGCCCATAGAAGGACATTTTTTGGAGGAAAATATCTTCCCGCAAAACTTGGTCTCAAATATCTTTAATTCTCATAAGCTATGAAATTTGTACATAAATATTTGTTATGTTTTAGATGCTCTACTATATAAACCAACTTGTGTTTTATGTACAATGGTCTTTTAAAAATAAAAATTCATTTTCAATGTAGTGATCTATATAATGCTAAATTGTAAACACATTCACGTCTTTGTGAAGTTGGTTTTTTAAAAAAAATATATATATATAATAAATAAACCTGTTTTTAAGTTAATCTTTGGATTTAGCAATTTGAAAGTCGTTTTCCACTTGGCATTCGGTAATCTTAGTCAAATGAGATCTGCATATTACTGATTGCAAACTATCAAACAGGACATTGTCCTTAAAGTGAAGCCAGGAGGGTTATGTGTAAGGATCAGGTTGCAGGATCCAGGTGAGGGGGAAGACCAATTAGTATCCATTGTTCCTCCATAGGACTATTCCAGGCAGTTTGTCTGCAACCCAGCAGGGAGCTTCTGTGGAAGCACAGCTCATCTCCACTGCCCCTTCAACCCCCTAGTTCAGCACTCACCAATGTTTAAGAAGGAGAGTCCCAGGGGTTTGACCAGGGAGGGAAAACACTATGGAAATTTGACCCTATATTTAAGGAACCACTCCGGCAGGGTAGGTGATGTTCATTCTGGGAATGGATGGCTCGAAGCTGCATGGTTGCTGGTTGGTTGGAGTTGCCATTTTATACCAATTTTATACCAATGGAATACATCAGCAGATCCATGATTCGCCAAGTCAGGACAGCCAGGTGACTGTAACTCCTTAAGCTAGTGTGGTAAGGGACAGATGATGTGGTAAACCTGCCTGGCATTTATTTACTGGTTGTATATCATATTCTAGTGATTGTTTTATTACAATAAATGTATTGCTTTACTTTCTAAATGCATTTGCTTGAGTGTATATAAGAACTATAGAAGGTACTGGGGTAGGCTTCCCTGACATAGTAAGGCACCACTGGGTGACCAGCCAGCATGAAGTGGGTAGAATTGGACCAGAAAACCCGGTATCTTCACAGTGAGTTTGCGGACAGGACAGAAAACAGACATAGTGGTCAATAGTAGAAGTAATGATAGAGTTAAATGTAATTGTCACAGCAAAAAAAAGAGGGTAACAAGTAAAAAATATGGAAGTTGCCTTTTTATCAATCTCAATGTACTCTAATAGTGAACAAATTAGGTGGTTAGAAAGAAGGAAATAAGGTGATATTCAGTGACAGGGAATTGGCTAATTGTAAAAAGAGTGATAGTTTTCAGGTTCATAAAATGACCATGCTTTGGAGGGCTGGCGTCCATCAACTGACAGAAAGCCAAAGGGAATACTGAACAGCCAATTCTTCAAAAAGATGGACTGTCAGGAATACATAAACAACTAAACACATATAGGAAAGTGTTAATAGAAGATTTTTGCATTATCCCTGCTAGAAAATCACATGAGTAATGAGGTATGCTGTAGTGATAAACAATATGGAGCTTATGGAAGAAATCAACACCAGACAGGAGAAAACACAACATCTGAAATAATGCTGGTATGTTGAATTGTCCACAAAGTTATGCAGGAATAATCATCATCATCATCAGCTATTTATATAGCACCACTAATTCCGCAGCGCTGTAAAGAGAACTGACTAACATCAGTCCCTGCCCCAATCATGTAATAATATGACTATCTCAGGTCATGAAAAAAATGAACAAGGACACTGAAGGTATTCTGGTGCAAGCTAACACCATCTTAGGCAATTCAAGGTAGTAAATAATATCTCTTGTAGCAAGGCTGGTGCAGTAATCACTCAAAGCCCTACTAGAGAGGAGAACATCGTTACCGCAGGCCATGTCTGGGGATTTTGAGTTGATGCAGATCAGAAGACAGGGGCCAGGAAGTAGCAAAATTGCATGAAGCAATCAGGTATCAGGCGTCCAAATTGAGCAGAGTCAGAACCAGCAAAATTGTATGATGCAGTTCAGAAGTCAGGATACAAATGAAATACTGAAGCAGCAACCAGTGAAAGGTCCGTAACTCAGGTCCACTGTTTACTATGATGTATTGCCAAGCTATACGTTATATTGGCCATTACTGGGACCCTGCAGACAGGGAGCCACACAGTAACAGTGGGCCTCATAGCATAATTTGGGGGAGGGCCCACTGATTCTGGTCCACCCCTCTTCTGAGCATACACAAGCAGCTTGACAGTGAAGGTCTGAGCAACAGAGCCTTGGGAGACTGACCAAGCATTGCATTGACAGACAACCATCACCTTCACGAACCTCAGCAGCCGCACTACCTGTAGCGGCGGTAGTTCCGCAACTGCCTTCCGATCAATTTTGCCGAATGAAACTCATGACCTTAAATAGTGCACATGGTTCACAGTATAATCCTGGAAGATAATGTATTTAGCTTACTATTATTATTATTATTATTATTAATAATTTAATTTCTTTTTTCCACATTTTCAACAATGCACCACAGCGGCACAACATGATTACTGACGAAACTATATTGTCATTGAGAACGGATAATTATGCTTTTGTTTGTTTTTCAAAGAAAGACTTTGTTATATGTCATTTGTTCATTTTCCCTCTACATTCTTCCTTTATGTAACCTATGTAGAGTATTTATTTTTACTTGTTCATTGCATTTTTATTAATTTTACCATTATATTGAATTCTGAAATATCTAGTGCACCGAAAAGGTAATTAGATTTAATGTCTTTCCTGTATAAGGGCACTGAGCACATTCAGTGGAAATATTCATGGCTTTTGGCATCACTGTGTAATAAAAGCAAAACATACTACTCGAACTAAGATTGTTAACTTTAAAAGAGAAAAACATAATTCTGGGATTTTCAGCCTTAATTAAAATGCTAAACAGAGAGGGTGCCCTTGAATTAGAAGAATTAGAGAATTACAACTAACCTTTGTATGAACCAACAGGAAAGGAATTTGCTAGACACTTCACAATTGCTACCCAAAATATCCCCAGCCTATTAAAGGCTCCAAAAATGAGATTGTATTAGGAATAATTCCCATTTGTTTCTAATATGTCCATAAATGCAAGTGAATTGAAAGATATTTAAATAAATGTATTTTATTGTTGCATCATATTACCTTGTGTTAAATAACTATGAAATTTTAAAATATTATTATAATTATAATACACAATCAATGGATCTAACATGTGTTTATTCATATACATATAAATACTATATAATATACATATAAATATAATAATAGTATAATAGTAATATATACTCTTATACATTGAGTACCCTATATTTAGCTGAAATAAAACTGGAAATCCAACTCATATTCATGATGAAGCTGAGACCTATAAGCTTATTTTTATTATTTTGTAATTATTTTGTTTAATCATTTTTAATATTTTATTTCATTGTATTTTGGTGACCAAACTCATAAAAGCAATCTGTATATACAGGAATATGCATATCGGTACATTCAGCAGAATGTAAATGTCATTTAGAACACAGATAAATTACAGGCATGATACAAATGGTGCTGAGATGTATGTTTATCTAAAAATTGTAATTTCAGTTCTGAAATATACATCAATGTACTGGAGACTGAGCTAGTTAGTCAGAAACCTTATACAGGAAGGAAGTTGCATCAATCGGGAGGAGAGCAAGAGTGTCTGTCGTCAGCTTACAAAGGATAGCCAGCTTATTCATAGAGGCCACAGTGATCAGATGAGCTAGCCAGGGCTAAAAAATGTATTGAAATGCATCCGGGCATTCTCAATTTGGGTACAAAATCTGTTTGCTAAGATTAGTAGCTTTCAGTAACTTGAGCCATTCTTTATGAAGTCAAATCTTTAGATGCTTGTTGAAAACCCATCTCTTTTTTTAGAGATGACCTTATCTCCGATAACACTATTCACACTAATGCACCCTCACAACTGTCCCAATCTCCACTCTGAGCCACGCTCATTCCTCTTGCTCCAGCTGGGCCCTATTCCACTTAGAATGTAGACATAGAGGGCCTGAGTCATTAAGGCAAGCAAAGGAGTAAATGTTCTCTGGGACAAACCATGTTACAATGTAAGGGGTGCAAATCAGTTTATTATTTTGTACATAAGTTAAATACTGGCTGTTTTTTCATCTAGCACACAAATACTTGCTAGCTTTATTATTACATTGAAATATTAAGATGATCTAGGACATGCCCTACCCAAACTATGAATCTGCCTCACATTTTAAATTTACCTCCCCCTCCAATACAACATGGTTTTGCCCATGTGCAAATGTTACTCCTTTTTTATGCTTTACTCTCCTTAATGACTCAGGCCCAGAGTGTTTCTCAGTATGCCCCGTGTAAGCTCGGTATAACTCAGCCTTGCCTTATATCTAAAAGGAACATGCTCCATTTGTACTATTAGGCTAGGTACACACTACAGGGTTTTCACCCAAATATCGGGCCAATTACACGAGAAACGACCATTCAGCCCGATATCGCATTAGTGTTTACATCCAACGATGAACGATTATCATTCCAAAGCTCATCATTTCGTTTCATTTGATTTAAAGCAGACTAAAAATCTCGTTCAACGATGGAACAATGTTGTAACCAATTCTGCAGTGTGTATGTACTTACGACCAGCAGTGACCATAGATCTCTATGGAGTGTGCAGAGTCAGGATCTTTTCAGCCGATGGTTATGACAGATGAAGAGCACAGATCTGAAGGCAAATCGTATAAAATTTGTACAGTGTGTAAACATGAATCGGCTGCGTTTTTTTTTTACAGTTGTTGGAAAAATCGTTAACCATATTGCATCGGGAGAAATTTTCAGTAGTGTGTACCCAGTCTTAGAGTACACTTGGCCCAGGTACAGTCACCCTCGTCCAAACTGGTACATGTTGAATTGTACATAGGTCAGGAACGATGTTAGTTTCTCATGACATATAGTAGTTCATTCAGTCATTCGTAAGAATAGCTTTTGCCTTATCGCATATTCTTCTTGCTTGTTTTAGAAGGAAATTTGTAGTATGCAAGTGCAGGAAGCCAGCCCTTAAATAGCTCATGTACTAATTTCTATCAGTCTTGTGACCCCCTTCCTACAGGATCTAATGAAGCTGGGTAATACTGCTTGCCAGCCAGACTCTTCTCTAGTTGGATTTCGATGGATAAGTAGACTAAGCTTAGCATTGGCCCACAGGTGGCTGTGGGTTATCAAAGTGAATTTCCAAAAGAAAAATTGTGCTATATTAAGATGAGACTGAAGCACTATATAAAGACGGACCTCTATCTCTACCATGGTAACCTGCCTTAGGACCCAAAGTAGTAGTTTAGACCATTTTTTAATTTGTAGTAGGACATTTTAGAGGGTCTAGAGTGAAAGGAATGGACTGGTTGGGTCTTGACTTGTGATTTCACATTACGCATTTCACACAATTTCTAGATATATAAAAATAGAGCAGGGGGCAACACTAGGGTCAATTCAATCTGCTGTGTGCAGAACAAACATAATAAGGGGAATTCTACGTAGAACACTTAAGGACAAATTTCACTGGAGAAACAAAAATGCTTCTTGCTTGTTTTAGAAGGGCACTGGAGCAATTTTTGGGGCGGCAAATGAGGAATGAGGTGGAATAAATTCTGTGCATCTCTAATATATTATTAACCTCTATTTATATTAGTGTCAGCAAATTACTCTGTCCTTAAGAGCACAAACACAAAACAAATTCCAGCACTGAGCTTACTAATACCCAGTTGATAATAAAGTAAATATATATATGAATTGACTAACTATGGTAGAAATAAATGAATATGAATGTTCTCTCTTCAAGATAAACTAAAATGTATTAAGCCCAATAAACATATATAATTAAAAAACAAACTAAAATGAATAACTATTAGTGCATAAACGGACGTTAAAAATACCTAGGTTGGTACTAAATGTTTGTTCGTAATCACCACTATTAAATCAAATTAGAATAACATTCTAAATTAAAATAACAATAATATATTGATTGGAAGAGATATATTACTATAATTGAAAACGAAGTGATATCAGCGCACCAGCCACGTGGCGATTTTAAAACTTGCGCGCTGCTTCTAGTAGAGATTCCCAGTCTCTTATAGAACACAATCACAATAGCAAAAACTATAGCGCACAGCAAATAACCATTACTATAATTGTAGCAATAATCGGCCCATGAAATATATCACACTCCAAGAGCGTTCTATATAACACACGCCCTTCGGGTTTTTATTCAAAGTTACTGAGAATATGCTGATTGTTTGTGAAAAATCCTTCACAATAATAATACAAGGGTAATAAATTAGGAACAAACTCAATTTTTGTTCTGGTATCCGCCTGAACAACAGAGGAGCAGTCTATAGAGAATTCTAGTCTATATGCTCAGAAAATAAAAAGTTTATATTTCAGAGGTCTTAGTTGTTGTAAAACACACCGATCGGCAAAGGTAAATCCTTTAAACTGTAGTTGGAATAAGGAGGTGTTGAATGCTACTCAATAGCAGTGACTTTGCTCTTAGCTGATGTTGACTTGAATTTCCATCCGGTCGGTGGCCGGTGGTGGTAGTTAATTCTGCACGCTTCAGATAAAGCAGCCACCTAACATATCAGTTCCGTTCTAACGAGAATCAAATCAGTAGTGCTTGTAAGTCATATACCGATCAACAAAGGCTGAAATAAAACAGCAGTTTAAGTCTTCATTTATTCAGATAGTAATAGCGGTTCCTGTGTAGTAATCCTATGAAATAGGAATCCGTCTGAAGCTTTCGTTCAACTCTGTCAAGACATTGAGTATTAAACTTGAACCTTTAAATAGGGAATGCCAGTTCTGCCCAGCTTAATTAGTTCACTTTAATTCAACACACATTAGATGGATCTTCTCCATATAGAACCAGCCTATATATTAGAAGCATAAGTACGACTTTTATGAGTCACTTTTGTCTATGATGCCCTTGTCTGAGAAGGGCACACCATATTCCGCATTAAAGGTCTTGGTCTGTAGATTTGGTGTTTTAATTGGTTGCATAGTTTCTGTCACGGGCACTAGGAGTTTCTACCCAGGATTCACCAGGTGCGATTATGCTTACCAGAGGGGCGGAGTTTATCACAGCGATCCTCTGGGCAGTATGGTGAATGGTTGGAACAGTACAACAACTTAGGATAAGGAATGTCAATGGAGAGTCAGCGACTTGCAGCTATGCAGCAGGAGAGTCAGTGACTTGCAGCTATGCAGCAGGAGAGTCAGCAACTTGCAGCTATGCAGCAGGAGAGTCAGCGACTTGCAACTATAATACGGAGGTAGGTATAACAACTGATGTGCAGTGAAGACTCGTGCCAGTGCAGGAGGGTAGCGGGGAGAGTCAGTGGTCTGCGCATAGCAAAGTTGTACCACTGCTGTGATGGGAAGAGTTGTCCAGGTGCAGGTAGGAGCGGGAGCGTCAGTGGTCTGCGGATAGCAAGTTGTACCACTGCTGTGATGGGAAGAGTTGTCCAGGTGCAGGTAGGTAGCAGGAGCTTCAGTGGTCTGCGGATAGCAAGTTGTACCACTGCTGTGATGGGAAGACTTGTCCAGGTGCAGGTAGGAGCGGGAGCGTCAGTGGTCTGCGGATAGCAAGTTGTGCCACTGCTGTGATGGGAAGAGTTGTCCAGGTGCAGGTAGGTAGCGGGAGCGTCAGTGGTCTGCGGATAGCAAGTTGTACCACTGCTGTGATGGGAAGACTTGTCCAGGTGCAGGTAGGAGCGGTAGCGTCAGTGGTCTGCGGATAGCAAGTTGTGCCACTGCTGTGATGGGAAGAGTTGTCCAGGTGCAGGTAGGTAGCGGGAGCGTCAGTGGTCTGCGGATAGCAAGTTGTACCACTGCGGTGATGGAAAGACTTGTCCAGGTGCAGGTAGGTGGCGGAATAGCGGGTAGTCTGTAGCGGCAAGTATACCACTGATGAGCAAGGAAGACTTGTCCAAATGCAGGCAAGCAGCTGAATAGCGAATAGTCTGTGGCGGGTACGTTACCACTGATGAGCAGAGCAGGCTTGTCCAGGTGCAGGTATGCAGCGGAATGGCAAGCAGTCTATAGCGGGTACGTTTACCACAGAAGAGCAGATAAGGCTTGTCCAGGTGTAGGCATGCAACGGAGTAGAGGTAGTCTGTAGCGGGCAAGTTTACCACGGATGAGTAGAGAGGACTTGTCCACAGCAAAACCGATCACACGAGCAGAACACAGGAAACACCTAGGAGTCTCAAGGGAATGAGAACCAAGAACAGGCAACGATACTAAGGACACAGGTGCCTTAAATAGTGAGTGGTGATTGATTCACCAATAGGATTAAAAGCAAGGTTTTAAGTTCAAGAGTCCTGCACATGCGCAATCCAGTCAAGATGGCGGACGGCCGCGGCTTAGGACAGGCGCCGGCAGGAATGAGAGAGAGCCACGTACCAGACCAGAGGCACTAACCGTCCGATGAGTGACAGTTTCGGAGTTATTTAGCAAAACATTCACCCGTCATTTACAACAATGCATTACCATTGTCCTCTGGAAAGTGTGACAGCTGGCAATACACCTGTGCACCTGCTGATTACTCTGGAAACTGTGACTGTTAGTGACCTCTCCCTGTGCACTTGCGGGGTGATCTGGAACATGTGACCTGCTGGGCGGTATGGAAACTGTGGCAGCTATTTGCAGCCCTGCTGGGTGAAATGGAACATGTGACCTGCTGGGTGGTCTGGAATCTGTGGCAGTTATTTGCAGTCACATATAGTATATCAGCGCTTCTTGTGGGGACCATGCCCAGCAATGTAATTTCAATGGAAGAAGTTATATATATATTGTAGTGTATAAAGAAATTCTTTAGTTCCTTTAAAATAGTGATTGATTATATACTTATTTATTCATTATACTCCGCTACTAAAATTTGTGCATGTAATGTAGCGTATATATAAAAGTTTTTGAATTCTGTTAATTAATTAATCTAGTCATTACATTTAAGTTTAATTTAAGGTGGTTACCGCTGGCTATCTCTAGTTTGATTCAATTGGGGTGATTACGAACAACCATTTAATACTGACCTAGGTATTGTTAATGGGTGTTATGGGAACTAATAACTGATTATTTTAGATTGTTTTTTAATATCTGAATATTTTTTAAATCATTGTCATCAATATTCCCCCCCCCCCCACACACACATACACACACACACTGGAATTACAGGCCAGATTCCTCACCACACAAAACAGAGGTATTTCTATTTTCTAGAGTTATTTTTATTCAAAGCCACTGCAATGTATTCACATGCATGCTCTATCCCTACAGATATTGCATCTGTTGCACTCCAGCTATGCAGCATGTGTACCTTGTATGTTTCCAGATTTAATGGCCACTCTCGTTAACGCTAGAACTAGTTACATTCTTTACATTTATAACCTGTGTTTCTGTAATGGAAGCATAAAATGGCAGGCTTTGTATATAGCTACCTGTTATATATTACCATTATAGAGGAGTCTTCAGGAAAGCATGATTTTCATGGATAATAAAATGCATTTTATTGGACTTACTGCATGCACCTGTTCCATCCACGTTGTTGCTGGATTTTTTAATTAATTGCAAAATAAAAAATAAATAAAGCCAAAAACAGATAAAGCTGTCAAAGCTATTGATAGAATTGACTGATAATTGCAACTTGAGTAGCCCAATAAGATAGATAAAAACTCTCTGCCAGAACTGTAAATTGGGTTATCCAATGACATTTCTCGGACCACGTGCAAGGTAATCTGTCGATCTCGAAATGAAAAGGAGAGAAGAGAATTCAGGTTAACAGTGTGATGAGGCCTATATATGACATGGTGCCTGAAATAACAGATCTGTGCAATTTGGCCGCCCATATAAGGCTATTTTGTTGGTGGTCAAATTAAGACTCCAAAAATGGTTTCCATGATACAAAGAATTATGTCATGGTTTTCCTTAACTGCTTCACTTATACATTGTTACAATAATTATAATTATACTTGCATTCTATCATGAACTAATAACTAAAGGGAACCATCTTTACATATATATGACAACTGATAAGGCCAGGTCAGATCCACTGTAATTTCTGAAAGCAGCAAAATGTAACAAATCTGCCTAAAAAACAATTTTTTTTCCAGTCACATAGAGAATATCTATTTCATCGTCTACTCTCTAAAATTGTTATAGTTCTTATTTGATAATAAATATATAAATAATTCTGACCAAAATGTTAAAAATAAGGCACAAACTAAAGTCAATGAGTAAAACTTTGAACCTAGAGTATTTTGGGTACCCGTGAAAACTAGATTTTTGTAACTTAGATGGTTTCTCAAATGACACATGTATATGATGTGCAACTTTTAAATCACATGTCACGTCCCATTATAAATAGTAAAATAAGAGTATATTATTTATTCCTGCACTTTTGCTTAATTTTAATTATCAGGCATATGACTTCAAAATATGCAGTGACGGATGTAAGGGCATTTAAGGACAGCATTAACCACTTGCCGATCAGCGTCCAATTTAATACAACAGAGAGGTGGCCCGTTAACTCACCACTGTCATTTTAAATTGATAGGCAGACAAGGGGGTCTGTGCTTATTTTGGCATTTCCAGAGAGGATGCTGGGACAGTTCTGCTTGGTTCTAATCATAGTACATTCAAAGTCATGTGACAAGGACTTTCCCCAACAAATGGTCCATCCTGCCTGCTAGCACTATTGAATCAATGTTAACTCTATTTGATACAAATTATACTGTATCATATAATGCTGGAAAAGGGGATACCAATTACAGCAGTGTCTCCCCCAAGTTTAAAATAAAAAATAAGTAAATAAAAAATCAAGTTTGAAAAAATTAAAAGTGATGTAAAAATATATACAGTCACTCATTCATATTTCAAATATAGTAAATATTCTCCTGTATGTCTTCTTTATATGATTATTTCAGGAATCTTTAAATAAACCATCCTCTGCTTTTACTTTTAAAGAAGTTTTAATAAATCTTACCCCAAATCTTAATTTCTGCCATCAAATTGATCTTTTTTTATTTTGACACTAACATTTTTTAGGTAGATTTATTACAATAGAGATTTAATAGAATCACATACAGTATTTGTCAGTTAAGCTATACCTTTGGAGCTTAATAAAACTGATTAATGACTGACTTTGTTAAAGATGTTGGTAAGACAAATTCTCTATATTCTATTTAGCAGTTCTGCTTTCCCACATGAGAATGCTCTATAATAGCACATTTCTCCCCCCCCCCCAAAAAAAAAGTCTAATTAACTGTACCAAACAACTCACCCTGCTCTGTTCCTAAATGTGTTTTAGATTCTCTCCCTGCCCATCATGTATCAGTGTTCACCAAACAAGAGCGGTGGGGTTAATAAAGGTGTAGATATTAAATTATCAACAGTGGTAAACATTGTAGCTGCACTTCTCCTCTCTTCAAAACCAATGAAGTGGATGACATCGGATTCATGCTGATATACTGCAATGACAGATGGGCATCATTTAACTCAATACATCAGTGGGCAACCCACGTACCACAGCTGTCCTCCACTAAATGAATTAGATCAGGGTAATTAATCTGAGGCAAAAACTAGTACGAGAAGTGTGACCCGCTCACAAATGGAATATTTTACTCATTTTTAAAGAATACTGTTTTTTACTAGTTATAAAGAAAATAGTTGTTTTTTTTTTTTTCTGGAATACTTTGTTATCTGTTGTTAACATGTTTACTGAAGGTTTTACCATTTACAGTACACCCAGTTCCCTTCCTCAGTCTTAAGGTTACTCCTGGCACTGAAATAATAATAGGTTCTACTGTCATTTGCTGGTATCCCTCTGCAAAAATTGCTGCAGCAACTTTGGCTAGTTCTAGTGCACAACAAGTGGACCCTGCACACAGGAGACACCTGTACGAACTATAAGTGTGCCTAGGTGTGCAGAGAGGGGGAAAAATATCAATGTAAGTCCTGATATATATATATTAGAGACGCTCAGGCTCGGTTCCCCAAGAACCAAACACACCCAAACTTAGAAGAATCGAATACTGAGCAGGCTCGGTACTAAGTGCACCATCGGAATTGAAAACGAGGCAAAGCATCATCGTTACCTCCTCGTATCTCGCGATCTTTAGATTCTATAAGTGCCACCCTCCACGACGATCCAGCGCCATTTCACAGAGGGACACAGAAGGGGTAACACAGTTCATGGCAGTCTTTAATGCAGTTGGGCAGCTTCATAGGTAGAATAGAAAGAGGAGGGGTAGCAGTGTTCTTCAAAGTCTACAGTGACATTCAGGAGAGCTCCATTGCTCCATTGCTAATTGTCATTGCTGAAATAGAAATAATAGGTCTGGCAGGCTTGGTCTTCTAAACCTGCAGTCTTTGTTTGAAAGTGTATGAAAATAATATTGTCACCTGTGAGGTGGTCAAAATTGACTGCAAATGACTTGAAATTAGTGTTATTGAGGTTAATAATAATGTAGGGGGAAAAAGTCAAAAATATGTGATTTTAGCCCAAAAAAAAAGTAGGGATTTTAGAAAAAAATTGGGATCCAAAACCACAACACGCAAGGGCGGTTTTGCCAAAACCAAAACACGAAGTAAATCCAGATCTAAAACCAAAACCAAAACCAGAAAATGGGGGTCAGTAAACATCTCATATATATATATATATATATATATATATATATATATATATATATAGTGTCCAATTTGTAATCTAGCAGTCTTCCCAATATTCCACAGCCCATTAAGCAACAAGCTTAATGAATTAAATAAAACAAAGGGAAAGGGCACTTAAAGTAACACCACAACATATACTGATAGAAAACAGAGTACATTTCAAAAGAAATTGTAAGCTTATCTGTCGGAAATTTCATTGAAACCATTCCACAGTGTCAATACACGATAGAGCGTCGTCAGTCACCAGTCTTGAAGTGTTCCTTCTGAGTGAAGTGGTTGTTGTGTATTGGCGTACTTGTTCCGTGGATACCTAATGGAGTAGTTTATCCTCAGCCTTGTCCTGGATGTAGTTGTTGTACATGGGTGATTTGGTGATTGATAGCTGCTTTCTATCGGTATAAGTTTGGTGTTACACATTGCATATCACACTATCATGGCCCTTTCCCATATATATATATATATATATATATAGAGAGAGAGAGAGAGAGAGAGAGAGAGAGAGAGAGAGAGAGAGAGAAAGAGAGAGAGAGAGAGAGAGAGAGAGAGAGATGGATACATATAGATATAGATATGTAGTGGCCATTTTATTGGCTGCTCATTAATGCAAATATCTAATCAGCCAATTATGTCGCAGCAACTGAATGCATAAAAGAATGTAGACATGGTTAAGGATCCTGGGGTGGTTTCAGGATCTCAGAATCCGCCGATCTCCTGGGTCTTTGCACTGCACACAGCAGATGTTTAGCGCTTTATAGATTGCCTACAATGAGCGTGGGATAATAACTCTTTCAGTCGGAGGATAACATGGTTTAAAACTAACCTGCTTTTACCTTCCTGACCTTTCTTCTGTATTTTCCTTGCTCTTCCCCTTTGTCTTCTCCTATTTCAGTTAATTAACTGATATTTGGGAACAACGATGAATACAGCTGGACATTCCTAAATGAGAGCTACATGTTAAGGTTTTATGCGAGTCAGCAGTAGAAGACAGCAGGTTTGGTATGAACAGAACATATTGATGGGACAGAATGATTAGGGGACAAGATGAAACTTGCCAAAGAACTTTGAAGAAAAATAAATCGTTTTCACTAAGATAAAAACAGGTTCCCCTTTTTTTTTTGCAATGTAATTAAATGTTTTAACAATGGGGCCTTTTTGGACATCTGTGAATACCCAGTTCTATGTATACGCCAGACACCGACTCTTTTAACCAAATGGCTTGATTAGGCCCATTCTATTGAGGACCTTGGTTCATTTAAACCAACTAGACAAGAGCCAGAATGTGCTGTGCCTCCTTTTGTTTTGGATTGGCCCCAGGCCTTGAACTGGGGCCCGATATTAGCAGAACTTAAATCAAAGTTGTAAATCTACATTAGCTGAGCTGGAATGGGTCAATATTGAATATGTATAGCATGTGCGCGTTTGTTTATGTCAATATATGTGAGTATAACTAGCTTCGTTTAAATATTACATCTAAAATTTGCTTTCAACTTTAACTTATGCTTATTACATGCTGATTGCTTTAGGAGAGCTTTATTTTGGTGGCCTTTAATGTCTTGCCGACGGTTCATTTCTGGTTACGGCTATCTATTTATTTGCAATATAGCTGACAGGCAGTCTTAGCACAGTGTGTCTTGCAAGCAAATTTGCAAGTGACTTCTGCTATGGTCTGAAGGCAAATTGCTAAATGTGCTAAAGAACCTAACACTGCTCAACATTTAAATTACATTTTATATTCAATAAAAAAAATCTCTCTAGTGAAGTTGTTGTCAATTTGCATTAGCGTTGTAACTTTTTAGCCTATTTGATGTGAATAACTAGTTTGTTCTTCTTATAAGAAATGACTTGCAACACATGGCTGTCTCTTTGTGTTCTAATATTGTTCAACTGAGAATAACACTTAGGCCGAGATGTTGAAGTGTCGTTTTGTAAAACTGCCATTTTTAATGCTGCTTGATGTGTGGTTTGCAAACTGTGCAATATACCAAAAGCACAACAGCCAGTTCTCAAACTACAAAGTGGGTTTTGAGACGTGGGTAATATACAAATGGTGCAATGAATCTAGCGTCAAAAACGCACGGAATGCCATCAGGAGAAAATGGCATATAATTTAGACCCGGTTCTGATTGGCGATATTGCTCAAATTACTTGTGGTTTGAGTATGATGCCTATAAAAAAAGGGTCAACACATTTCTGATACTGTGGATCTGTACATTTTTTCAAAGGCAATGATTAGTGAAATTGTTGGTGTTCTCAATTTGTTTGCTGTACAAAATATGCAGGAGGAGCAGCATGGTGGCTCAGTGGTTAGCACTTCTGCCTTACAGCACTGGGGTCATGAGTTTAATTCCCGACCATGGTCTTATCTGTGAGGAGTTTGTATGTTCTCCCCGTGTTTGTATGGGTTTCCTTCTGGTGCTCCTGTTTCCTCCCGCGCTCCAAAAATATATTGGTAGGTTAATTGGCTGCTAACAAATTGACCCTAGTCTGTGTCTGTCTGTGTGTCTCTATGTGTGTGTGTGTGTGTGTGTGTGTGTTAGGGAATTTAGACTGTAAGTCCCAATGGGCCAGGGACTGATGTGAGTGAGTTCTCTGTACAGCGCTGCGGAATTAGTGGCGCTATATAAATAAATGGTGATGATGATGATGATGATGAGGATAAGGGATTAGGAATGGAGATCAGCAGTAATGTGAGATGCTAAAGTTTCGGCAGGGTTAGAGGTTATAGAGAAAGGTTGTCAGTGGAATCTCTCTGTGATCAGAAGGTGATTCAGAGATTCAGGCTGAACCATTGGAACCTCCACAGTCCCTATGAGCAGGTCAGGAACCTTTAACAGCATGCTCCAATGCAATTCTGCACAACACTTTGGGGTGTATTTACTGCGGGTTTGAAAAATGGAGATATTGCCTATAGCAACCAATCAGATTCTAGTTATCATTTAATTAGTACATTCTACAAAATGGCAGCTAGAATCTGATTGGTTGCTATAGCCAACACCTCCACTTTTTCAAACCCGCAGTGTAGTAAATATACCCCCTTATGTCTACAAGATCATTAAAATCTGTGTGTTCCAATGTGATAGGCACTACACACTCATCATTTTCAAGGAACTGTACTAAAGTGTTAAGTGTAAATAAAGATTGTTGAATACATATATCTGCTTCCCTATCCAGGAGCCATAATTGCATGAACTAGAAATAGTCTTACATGAGATATATTGAGATACATCCCTCTGTGGGATGCAAACATGCCTAACATGAGTGGTAAGTTATCCTGGTTTACATCATGGCTCCTATATTCTGTTCCAATCATCCCTGTATGGTAAGTATGAGTGAGGGGAAATGGCTTCCGGGTTTGAGTTCAGTTATTACAATATAGTTGTAATTGGTATGACTATATTGTGGAATTGGGAAGTATCACATTGCTAGATTATCTCTAATGGATTAATCATTCTATACTTTACTAGACAACTAATAGGACATAACAACGGTGAGAAGGATTAACTAATTATTTCCAACCTAAATTTTATTGATCCTTCATAAAACCATAAATATCATAAATTAGCATCAAACCATAGCACACATAAAAATTGATAAAGTACCACTTCATAAATCCTAAAAACCATAGGTTAACCAGTTACTATTGATAGTAATATTGAAATAGTTGATATTTATGGGTTTATGTAGCTGTTGCCTTACAGCCCCCCTTAATTCCTGCAATGCTCCTCTTTCTTTCATTGGCTATTCTGTTTTGCTGATGCACTTGTCGCCTCTTAAACCATGTCCTAAAACATTGTCTATTGATCTGACACATTTGCATATTTTGGGATTGTATATAGTCTATTTGTATGCATCTAAAATCCATAATTGTTGGAACCTTGGGCCATCTCTATTACCTCAAACATAATGACTGGACAACACATAGGCATCATTTTTTTACACAATATATATTTTTTCTCCCAAGATAATGTAAGCGAGGCATTTGGAGTAGAGTAGAGGTGTCACTTTTCACTGTGTCACCCACCTAGATGAGGGCTACTGAGCAATCAGAGAGTAAAATTTTAGGCACAATACACAAGACATAATCCCTGGCCTTCTGGCTTTTGGACAGTGTCAGTCTGGCAAGCTACATCAGCAGATGTTTATCTCAGCTCTTATTATGGAGAACGTGTACCCTATGAACTGGCCTGGAGCATGCTTAGTTCAGCCTACCACCCACTTCATGTCAGTAGCCAGTCCTGGAGATCTCTTGTACTAACTGTCAGATTATTGTGCTGCTGATTCAGTGTTTTGATCCTTGTGTATGACCTTGGCCATTCTTGACCAACTGCTCTGACCCAAGCTGTGTCCCTTACTTCTCTAACCTCTGCCCTGGCTATTGAAATTCCTGGCTATGTCTGTGACCATGCTCACCAATCACTAGTCCACTTCTCGCTACATATATATATATATATATATATATATATACAAGTTTACCCGTGCATGATACTCATGCATTCTAGTCAAATCAAGCTACTTAAGGTGTTAAAAAGGTTCTTGTCATGCATTTGGGCCATAGCCCAGGCCTCAACCACCAACCACTCCCCACTGTCACCCCCGGCAACCACCAACCACTCCCAACTGTCACTTTTCCTTCAAGAAATATATATGTATTTTTTTAAAATCTTTATAAACACTTTTAACAATTAACAAATTAAAGTAACAAATTAAAAACATCTTAGTATACCAAATTTCAGCCCTTTCTGATTTTTTTTTCCCACACACACTAAGAATTTAGTAGGTCAGTGTATAACTCCGCCCAGCAGGTGGCGCTGCAGCTTGGTTTTATTTTTTTCCACACACACACAGACAGACAGACTAACACACGCCACTAGACATTTATATTATATATATATATATATATATATATATATATATATATAGGGATGATGTTAGTATTTACACAACACCTCACTCCAGGATGACTGAATCAAGTGTCCAATTTTTTTTTAGAACAGCAATTTGTTCAGCATATAATAACGCGTGAAGCCATTCAAAATCAATGCAACCCTGCATCTGTCTAGACATACATCTTCTTCTGAGTCACTAGCGTTGGTCGCCCTCATTCACAACACACATCCTTTTTTTCTCCTCCCAAGCAATAATTAATCAGTAAAAAAATAAAGTAATTACATTTTGAGATTCACCCGTCATAATATATATATATATATATATATATATATATATATATATATATATATATATTTAGTGGTCAAAGTGTAAATTTAGAAGTGGTGGTATGGAAAGTGTAAGTGAATATACTGTATAGAGAGAGATAGAGGGAGAGAGAGAGAGAGAGAGAGAGAGAGAGAGAGAGAGAGAGAGAGAGAGAAAGAGAAATCATGATCCATACTGAACTAAGTTCTTTTATTTCTTTATTCATTATTGTTCTTTGAGCAAACATGGGTAGATGGCACCTGCGACAAGTGCAATCTTTTTGTTCGTTGATAATTGCACCTCCCCCTGTATTAGACTGGCATTAATTCCCAATTTGCGCCTTTCATTACTACGCAAAATATTTTCTACATTTTTTCAACTATTGTAAACACAGATAAAAATATATCTAAGTGATTTGTGTTTATCTTCTGTAATTATTGTTCCTAGTTTATGTTTTCATAGACCAACGGTATTAGTTTATTTCCTTTCGCTGTTTATGAACTTGAAAAATGTTTTGGGATTAGATCGGTTGGTATATTGGCCTGTGTCGAATCATCTGCCAAATGTGATTTAGTTACTCAGCCAAACAGGAAACAGAATTTGTCACTTGACAAAACACAGAATTGACTTCTTACCGGTCAGCCTTATGTAGATCTTGCTCTGGTTGGATAGTATTGGATAGGAAATTATTTTTCCAAGCATTTGATACTATGAAACAGAACAAAACTTATCCCAAAGTCAAATCAGTTTTTACCAGTTAGTTCTTTCTGGAACTATTCTGAACCCAACAATATTTCATGTAATTGGATGACTCAAGCTGAATTTCTTTTGGGACACGAAGAACTGTATAAGTAGTTAGGATCCAAGTAACGGAGAACAAATCTATATGTATTTCTGTCCACAGATTGCATTAACATCAATGTTTGTTCTGTTTGATTTGCTAATATTACACTAACTTTGCCATTGAAGCTTCTCAAATGGCGCTTTAGTAAACCTAGCCCTCTGAGTAGGAAAAGCCAAAATCATCAATAAACAAAAATGATGGTTCAACACAATTCTCCAAAAGTTTATTTTTTGCAAATATCACCCTTTTACATTTTGTAATGTTGCTTCTTTTGAAACCTATACATAACATGTAATTTAACTTCCCAGTATTAAGGAATCAGCATTGCTTTTGTAGACGAAAATGCTACATTGTGAAGTTTATTATATTCAGCTTCAGATATAAACCAGTAATTATAAAGAGCAGATTCAACAAAGTTGATTGCATTCATAAACATCTATTTTTCTGCTTTGCTCTGCATTTTTACAATTTTCACAATGCTTAATATAATAATTTGTGTTACAGAATATTCAGTTTTCTGAATGGACTCTTGTTGAGTGAAAGAATTCTATTTCTCTCTCTACAGATGTTGTTATGCATAAGTAAGCATCAGTAAGCAAAGGGTAAAAATGTTTGATGCCGAGCTGATTAACAAGTGATATTTGGAAAGAATGATATGTATATTTTGCATTCAAAATCTTCCAAAAGTCACTCAACTTTGCATTGTTTCAATTTCCGTTTGCATTTGTGTAATGTAAATATTAATGGATGAATTTATAAAAGATTTCTGTTAAATGAGTATATCTAGATTTCCTGACCATGCTTGTAAATAGAGATGTTTAAATTCATTTCAGAGTGGTTATTGAACTGGTTTGTTGAATTCACCAAACTCCTTTCGAAAAATTTGTCATAAATACTCCAATTCAAGATTGACTAAAATTGTGATCATTTTCGTCTACAAAAGCAATGCTGATTCCTTAATACTGGGAAGTTAAATTACATGTTATGTATAGGTTTCAAGACAAATAGTTGTAACCATGTTTAAGCCAGTTTGAATTTGTTCAAGCTTTCTTGAACTTAAATGATATTTAAGATATTTTTAAAGAGTTTGCATGTGAACGGGAAAATGAAACTTCAAAATCGAGCACAGTAATATTCACCGTTAAAAAAAAGTTAAACACAATGGGAAATGTAGCCATTTGAGCTTGAAAGGGCAGCATTTTATAGTTTATTTAACAACTTGAGATCTCGAACTTTGAACTTGTCTATTGAACCATTTGCAGCAGTCGAACCCAAATTGAATTGACCGCAAAGTCATCATTCCGGCTGTTCGAAGTTTGAAGCCCTAGAACTGGATTCAGTCGAATTTTGTGTAGTTAAAACATCTATACTGCTAAGTTGCTGAGTTCACTGATCACTATAGTTGCCATTGTTTCTCTTCTCTTTGCTAATTATCAGTCAGTCTTCTCAAAAAGCATTCTCTTAGTATTATTCAGGTTGTGCAAGTCTCTCACATAACAATCTGTCGGCCAGGGCTATGTGTGATGTTTCTGGAACTGGAATATGATGTCATTGATATATACTGTTTATATACACTAACAAAAGAAACATTTTCAAACAAAAAAACACTAAATTTAGTGTTGATTCCGGCACTATCCCTGATACAGCTAAACCTTATGAAAAGGCTGAAGAAGGCCTATTTGGTATAACACTGGCTGCAATTGTATCTAACTCCTAGGAGTCCAGCTATGCACGTGATTTCAGAGATAAGTATCTATGATAGCCTTACATATCCCATTGATATAACTTATATATGTTTATTTTGGTACAATTTCCTGTAGACTATCGGGGTCCCTTATAAACTTCAAAAATTGCGGACCTGCAATGCTAATACAAAAAGGCAAAAGTTACTATAAAATTAAACTCAGAAAACATGACCTTTTTTAACACCGCGTTAATTAATTTTAATGCAATTTGTTATAATTTTCGAACGGGTTAACTTTACCCGCGATTCAATTCCATTTTTAACGCAGCGTTTTTTTTCATAAAACGGTCCTCTCGCGCTCCAGTAGAAGGTCTATTGAAAGTATAGGGTGTGCGAGAGCCCGCCGTGTTAAAAGCTATTCAATTGTTTTTTAATGCGGCGCGTTAAACAGGCCAATATGCTGTTTATCTCGCACCTCTTTTGGGTGTGCTAAAAATAAAAAAACCTAAGAAGACTATTTGAAATCATGTAATAATTTAAAAAAAAAAGATAAACTATGTTTATCAGTAATGCATAACATGAAAAAGTTGATTTTATTTTAAAAAAAATTATGAAACTCCCCCCATAAATAAAAAAAAAATAAAATCACGAATTAATTATATTTATGTATGTTTTTTATACTAATACGTATGTACTAATGTATTTTGACATGGTATAGATGATTAGATGAGAAAAAAATAGTGAAATAAGAAAAAATGCTAAAAGAAAGTACTGTATGTAGAAATTATCAAATAGAAAGGTTGTGTAATGCAATCTAATGTATGCAAATGTATGCCAATCCTTTTTTTTTATATACATGATCGTGTTAAACCCTCCCCTTCACTCCACTAAAAATTTGCTTGCACCAACGATTAATGCGTGGGTGCAGTGTTACCTCTTTTTCAATTGAATTGCACAAGTTTTAACGCTGTGTTAACTAACTAGTTAACTAAACGGTCGCTCTAGCAGGTAAAAGCCCGTGCAGGATTTATTTATTTTTTAACACTGCGGGAAAAACAACAACAACTTGCGGTCAATTGAATTCCCCCCCCCAGTGTTCTTTGTTCCTAGAATTTTTGTCTCAATCTGTTCCACCATTGAGCTGTGGAATCTTTGAATTTACTTCTTTCCTTTATCACATTTGACCTGATTCATGTCCAACCTGCATGTAAGCTGCATTTTAGAAAAGAGCACGGAACCTGAGTGTAGTTTCACCCATATTCAAATCCAAGTGTATCTCAAGATGCGTTACTATTTGAATCTGGGTATAATTAGGGCAGCACGGTGGCATAGTAGTTAGCACTTCTGCCTTACAGCTCTGGGGTCATGAGTTCAATTTCCAACCATGGCCTTATCTGTGTGGAGTTTGTATGTTCTCCTTGTGTTTGCGTGGGTTTCTTCTGGGTGCTCTGGTTTCCTCCCACACTCCAAAAACATACTAGTAGGTTAATTGGCTGCTAACAAATTGACCCTAGTGTGTGTGTGTGTGTGTGTGTGTGTGTGTGTGTGTGTGTGTTAGGGAATTTAGACTGTAAGCCCCAATGGGGCAGGGACTGATGTGAGTGAGTTCTCTGTACAGCGCTGTGGAATTAGTGGCGCTATATAAATAAATGGTGATGATGATGGTGATGAATTACTCTTTGCCTAGACATTACTTGCTGTATGTAGTCAGGCAAAACAGACTACAGTACAAGCGTATGTGCAATATAAGATCACAACAGAAAGCATAAAAACATTTTTATATTATAAATTAAACAACTCTTAACAGTATAATCAGTAATAAAATATGGATTTTAAATTGTTTTTTTAACATTAAATATATAAATAAAGATGTTTTTAATGCATACTGTAAATATAATTTGTTTTTAAAGCCTACCTTACCTGCATACACATGCTCAGTGCTATCTACTGGCACAGATACTTATACTTTTTAAAACAAAGACTATTCGTGTCGGTCATCGCTATCATTCAGCACTTACCCGTGCCCTGTAGCTGGTGCAAATAATATGGGTGAAACCAGGCAACCTTACATGAAACCCAGGACCTGAGTATATGCAGAACTATTTGATGCAAGATAGGCTGTGCAAGCGTATGTACGCCAGCTTATATCTATAATATATCTACCTATATTGGGAATCTATAAGCCATGCTCGGTACAAATAGCTTGGGGAGGCTTGTCCAGTTTTAAAAGACAGAAACCAAATACATACAAATGGTGTAACGGCTAAATCAATGCGCTAATCTCAATTTCAGCAGTTTTAGTAAAATTGACACCTGCAGAGCTATAAAATATTGGACAGAAAATAATCCTGGGATGCCTGAGAAAACCAGTTAGGAATAACTGGTGCCCCATTGGTAGTTCTGATTGGCCCGTGAAGCACTGTAACATGTTCTCTGGAAAGCATTGAATTAGTAACATTGTGCCTCAGGTGATTTGCATTGTTTTAGTCTGAGCCTAGGTCAAGTACCCAGAATACCCAGGAATCAGCCTGAAGCACAAAGATTGCTGGCAACTTTATTTATAAAAGAATGAAACCTTTTGAATTGAATGAGTGTCTGTGACATCCAAGTCTATGTTAGAGCAAACAGTGCTCTGTGGAATTCTCTCTTTCTTTCAACAAGACTTTCCCCTCACCTAAACCTTAAAGCATTCTTGCGTTCCTTGAAAACTCACTGTTTTAAGCTTATTAAATCCCCCTACTACCTTCTAATTTTCCCTAGGCTATTCTATCTATCTGATTAACACCCCTCTACACAACTCACACAAGTCTTATATCTATTCTCTTTCTATATTCAAACAACCTACTCAACAACTCCCAAACCAACATCTCTATGTGACTGTATCATTTCCCAATATGCAATCTGTGACACTTAACATCATGGATCAAATTCCTATTTTCCTATAGATTGCAAACCAGTGAGCAGGGCTATCATCCTCTTTATCTGTTATTAATACCCAGTCGCATTACAGTGTTTGATTCCAATTGTAATGTCCTAGCGCCATACAAATAAATGTTGATAATAATTAGAGATGTTCACTGACCTCCGTGTTCTGGTTTTGGTTTAGGTTTTGGATCCCGATTTTTTTCTCTAAAATCCCGATTCTTTTTGCTAAAACCACAGATTTCTGCTTCCCTCCCCCTACATTATTATTAACCTCAATAACACTAAATTCATGTCATTTGCATTCATTTTTGACCACCTCACAGGTCACAATATTATTTTCATACACTTTCAAACAAAGACTGCAGATTTAGAAGACCAAGCCTGCCAGACCTATTATTTGTATTTCAGCAATGACAATTATCAATGGAGCAATGGAGCTCTCCTCTTTGTGTGTTACCTATATAACACAGTACAATATGACTGCAGATTTACACCAAACCTGCCAGACCTATTATTTCTATTTCAGCAATGACAATTAGCAATGGAGCAATGGAGCTCTCCTGAATGTCACTAGAGACTTTGAAGAACACTGCTACCCCTTCCTTTTTCTTCTCTACCTATGACGCTGCCCAAATGCAGTGGAGACTGCCAAGAACTGTGCTACCCCTTCTGTGTCCTTCTGTGAAATGTCGCTGGATCGCCGTGGAGGGCGGTACTTATAGAATCCAAAGCTCGCAAGATCCGAGATCTGAAGACATAACGATGACATTTTGCATCGTTTTCAATTCCGAGGGCGCCAAGGTACTGAGCCGGCTCGGCTCGGTACTCAGATCTGCTAAGTTCAGGTTTGTTCGGTTCTTGGGGAACCGAGCCTGAGCATCTCTAATATTAATAGCGATAATAATAATAATGATAATAATAATATTATCAACAACAACAACCATACTCTGTGTGCTGTAAAATAGATTATCTGGGTCTTTGTCACGGGCACTAGGAGTCTTTACCCAGGGATCACCAGGTGATAGGCTTACCAGAGCAGTATAGGTGGTAATATGGTACTCTGGTAGCAGGGTGATCACGGAACAGGAAATAGCAGATGATGAGATGCTCAGGAAAGTCTATGACTAGCAGTACTGGCAATATGGAGGTAGTAATACACGAGGAACTGTATGGACAAAGGACACGTGAAGGTAGTCAGTGGTCTGCGGTAGCAAGTTGTACCACTGCTATAGTGAGGAGGAATGTCCAACAGAAACGAGGAGGTGATGAGAGTCAGCGGTCTGCGGATAGCAAGTTGTACCGCTGTCTGAGTGAAGGAATGGAATCCAAGTGGAGGTATCCGGGGAGTCAGTGGTCTGCGTTAGCAAGTTGTACCACTGCTATGTGAGAGGATACTGGAGCAGGTGAAACTGGAAACAGGGTTTAGTGGTCTGCCACTAGCAAGTTGTACCACTGAATATATATGTGAGGAGGTGCACGGGGAGAGACTGCAACACAATATATACACGGGCACCTTGACTTTGATCCACAGTAATATGCACAATATAAATGTATAAATGACTGAACAACACTGCCAATATAGAAAGTCTCTTGAAGTAATCCAGCATGAGATAACACAGTCAATGATGGCAATAGACTCAGCGGATAGTACACTCCAGAGGAGAACCAACACAGTCCAGCAAGGTATGCAATACACAGCACAGTCAATGGGAAGTATGCATACCGTGGTTCAGGAGAAGGCAGTCAGACAGAAGTGCAGAGATACCTGAACGGCAGGAGGCCGGCAGGATGCAAAGTCCCTGGATGGGTGAAGCGGTGGTCTAGCAGGTGCAGCGCACAGGTAGGTAGACCAGCAGGGAACCCAGGAAGGCGTGGAGAGCGGATCAGCAGTAGATGGATGCGTAGCGCTGAGAAGTAACAGCAGCGGGTCTCTGCGGGAACACGGAGGTAGCCAATAGCAACCAGCAGGTGCAGTAACGATGGGACACCAGAGCAGAGTTGAACTGGAACAGTTGATCACGGAGAGTAGCGGGTAGCAATAGTGGCAGCAGACTCAAGGAAACACGGGAGGGTTGACAAGGGCTGAAGACTGAAGCGCACAGAGGCGGCGGATAGGAATCAGCTAAACAGTCACGATGAAACACAGACGGGTTGCAGGTTGAAGACTGTAGTGCACGGAGGCAGCGGATAGGAATCAGCTAGCAGTCACGATGATGAAACACAGACGAGTTGCAGGTTGAAGACTGTAGTGCACGGAGGCAGCGGATAGGAATCAGCTAGCAGTCACGATGATGAAACACAGACGAGTTGCAGGTTGAAGACTGTAGTGCACGGAGGCAGCGGATAGAAATCAGCCAAACAGTCACGATGATGAAACACAGACGAGTTGCAGGTTGAAGCCTGTAGTGCACGGAGGCAGCGGATAGGAATCAGCTGGCAGTCACAATCAGGAACAGGTGAGTGGATGTGAATGAAAGACTGTAGTGCACGGAGGCAGCGGATAGGCATCAGCTAACAGTCCCAATGATACAAGGTAGAGTTGAAGTGGTTAGAAGACTGTAGTGCACGGAGGCAGCGGATAGGAATCAGCTCACAGTCACGATGATACAGTAGATGGTAGAAGTGGTATGGGAACCACAGTAGTAGAAGTGGTTTGGAAACCACAGAGGTAGAAGTGGTTTGGAAACCACAGGAATCAGCTGGGCTGAATAAACGAGGAAACACAGGAACACCTTCAGAGACTCATGGGGAATGAGACTCCAAGATCAGGCAACGTGGTGTTGACCACAGGTGCTAATATAGGGAGGTTGCCTGATCTGCCAATTGAGTTAAAGGGACATACACTGAAGTATAGGAAAGGGCTGCGCATGCGCAGTCCCTCAGGATGGAGGACGGCCACGGTTCCTAAATGTCCGGGAAGAAGCACTCACAGTCCGGTGAGTGACAGTCTTATTAGACCAAGATCAACCTTCTCATGCAAAAAGCCCCAGCGACCAAGAGTTTCCTACCTTTCAGGGGGGCACAATGTGCTGCAGGGGATAGATGTGTCTATGTGTTCATAGGGGCGTATTCAATTGTTTCTCCGGCCGCCGAGAAAACGAGCTGCTCAGGGAGCTGCGAGATGAAATTCAGCGAGTAATTACCGTATTAACGCTAATAGTTTTAGAGCGCTCGTTTTCCCGGAGGCCGGAGCAACAATTGAATACGCCCCATAGTGTCTATTTGTCTAGGAAGAGCTTTACAGGTGAACCAGGTGTAGTGTCTGCTCAGATCGGTAAGTATCAGCTCTACAAGTCCTGCGGACAGCATTTACGGACACTTACGTGCTACGGACGCTGCTACATATTCAAATAATTGAAATTTGAAATATTTTCAGACAGAATCTATTGATATGTCAATGTGTTTATTTACTGTCAGTGTAAGGAAAACAACGCAAAACATGTTGTCACAATAGTGAAATGGCAAAATCTGTGCATTGTGAACATTCTGACAATTTACATAGAGCACAGATGTGTGTAACTGGGCTTGTAAGCCCCACACATCTGCTGAAACAATCCAATGAAATACAGCAACACAGAATCAGCACTGAAACAAACAAAGACCATTTTTAGCAAATTATGAAAAAGTTAAATTAATCAAATTTTAATCTGAAGTTATCTAATTGGAAATGAGCCATTTAAATCCATACTCTATAAGATCTTAGGCAGCTTAAGGATCTCCAACAAAGTTAAAGGATCATCTGAGACAATAGAAATATTGATAAGTTACTTTCACATAGCACAGGTCGACCTTTCTAAGAGAGTCAATGCAACCTGGCTGTCAGTCATTGAGCACACAACCAATGACTATTAGAACGGGTTGGCTCCGATTTTACCGTGTGTAAAATTCCGACACCGAGGAGTCCTACACTTAAACTCTGAATCTGTGAAAAATCAATTGAAATATAAGCAGACTTACCTCCATACCAACGCTGTAGATCTCCACTGGATTCTGACCGCAAGTGATTCCGACCACTGAGTTGTTCATCACTAGACTTTGATGTCATTGCGACCTCTATCACTTTTAATTTAAAGCGGCAATGTCAGGACCCCGCAGGTTAAGTGTTTAAACACTTAACCCGACATTGCCACTTTAAATTACAAGTGATAGACGGCCCAATGACGTCAAAGTCTAGTGACGGACACCTCAGTCAGAATCACTTGCGGTCAGCATCCTGCTTGCGATCGGAGACCTACAGTGTCAGCATGGTGATAAGTCTGCTTATATTTCAATCGTTTGTTCACAGATTTGGAGTTTAAGTGTTAAATTCCTCGGTGTCGGAATGGTGGTAATCGTAAAAACGATTACCACCAATTATAACACTAGCGCCTTTCCCGACCACTTCAATGATTGAGCTCAACTCTCAAACTAAGGCAGAAAGTGCAATGGAGGAGGTTGAGAAGCAATTGGGTCATGACCTTGGTATTGGTCAACCTTCATTACTTGAAGCTAAGAGCTAAGTTGCATTTCAAATGAGGTTATTTGGCTGTCCCACTGCAAGTTACAGCAGGGTGTAACAATCCATCCATACCACATCAATAGACCTGGTTGGCAGAGGTTTGGACGGATTTCAGGTAAACAGTTTCTAGGGAAGAGATGGAGTAGCGGTTAAGGTGTCGTAAGAACCTAAAGTCCACTATTGGAAGCTAATAACTTGAGGGTCTCATAAAGAGTTGATTGTATGTCATTTTTTGTTTAAGAAATGGCTGGCGAAACTGACAAAGAGCATTTGAAAATGTTTCTAGTTATTGAGATGGAAACTCTCCGGCCTTGAGAGAGGTAAGGGTGATGGATACAACTTCCATAAGGTCTTCCACCTTTTTCTCAACGGGAAACAGAATAGAACTTACAGGTAGTGAGTCTATTGTAATTCTTGAACAGAAACAATATTTAATATATTATTTTTGTTCACTACCTTATTAATTAAGTGTTTTTGTGGATTTATTTAAAGTATTTACTTGTTTCTGTTTTGAAATATATATGCCCAGCTTAAACCCCTTTACCACTGAATCTTGTCTCACCCATGTACTGAGCCTATTTTGTCACTTTTTGGGCTGGTTACTTTCCAACTCAAATAGCAGTACTTTTTTTGTGCAAAACACACACATATTAATGTTTGTTTTTCATCAGACTTTGAATTTTCAGAAAATACCATTAGTTTGATTATTCCTCCTGACTCAGCAAAGCAAATCTACCAAGAATGCCCATTTCCTTAAATTTCAAGTAAGTGAATTAAAAGCAAAAGTGTGTATCCACCAATAAATACGGTGAGGCTCTTGCTTTGACATCACTCATCCTTTCCAAAGCAAAAAAAAGCAGGATTCTTTACATAGGTTTTCATAATATAATCTGCACATGAAAATGATAATGATTTTTTTTTTTGCTAGTTTATACCGTCTTGAATAATAGCCATTTAGCCTGTATTTGTGTAGTATAGAGTGTTATTTTCTTGTGATCACCAGACCATGACTACTAAGGGGGCCCATCATTTGAAAGAGGGGACTATCCCCTTTCAAATGAGGGGTTACATAGTTTCTTGTCGCTACAATAAGGGAGATCTGCGCATTACAACATCACTTCCCATCTCTGGGCTGCTTATTGTTTTCTGCAGTGTAGGGTATTATTGTCTGGTGATCACCAGAAAATAACTACTAAGTGCTTTAGGAGTATAAGTGGAGGACAAGTCATAATTTTACTTAGCACTAAAGGTAATTTGAAAGTAAAATAAAAGTATAAAACATCTAAAAATATAGCTGGAACTACAATTAAAATATAACTTAACAAGTTATGAGTCTTCAAATTTATTGAACTATATACAAATATATACACTCGATGCTACACAATATCGTTAAAAACATATAAATATATCAGAAGCAGCCAGTATTACAAAATAGGCAGCAATCAATGTGCCTAATATAAATATAATCATATAACCACAAATGTATTATAATAACCTAACATGTAATATCTTAATCTGTGTCTTGGTAATAATATATTAGTGTCACTATTTCTAAAGATGTTCATGTAAAACCATTAGTCAATAGAGGAGTGATTAATAGGCAGCAATGTACTGAATAGAAGAATTAAAAATATGTATCTTATGTGTTTGATACAATGTTTTATACAGTTTTATCCCACATATAAAGTAAGACGACTCTAAGCAAAACAAGCTTCTAAGGAGTAGAAGTTGAAGGACTCTGTGAAATCTATATGCACAGGAATCATTTATAAAGGCAAGAAAGGACAGTTTCTTAAAATAAATTAACTTTTATCAGGCACACAGCACAAAACAGCAGGACGCAGGAGAAACGTTAAAATAGTTACTTTTCATTTTTGGAAGAAAAATAAATAGTTTATTAAAGCTGTTAATATCCCCAGCAGGAAAGAAAAGACGGAAAAATGCTGAAGTAGCCACTTAAAACATATATTTATTTTTCTAAAAAGCATCTACAATGTAGAGCTGTACAGGCGAAAAGCATGTTAATAAACACTTAAATAAATTCATTCAAGTACGCCACAGCAGGGCACATAGTAACATGGAGAAAAGGAAACTAGAATAATGTTTAAAAATAAACAGTCAACAATACAAGAAAAAAGAAATGTAACCCAGAAAGCTCTTAAGCAATAGAAGTTCATTCAAATCCTTTTGTTGATTTTTCAAACCACTGTAGTCTATTGTAACATGCAGATTCACAATAGAGCAATATAAAACTAATTAAGGGAACTACAGAATTGATGAGGCTGAGAAGGCAACTTTAAGAATAAGGTTTAGGATTCCAGACCAGGCCACATATACCCACAGCCATACCAGCATACCTCCCAACCGTCCCGATTTAGCACAATCCCAGTTTGGGGGCTCTTTAGGAGGTATGTCTCATTCACTGGTGCTCTGCAGAGCAGTGGTGAACGAGTGCCGCACTCTCTGTTGCGCTCGGCAGTGAATGGTGGTTGAAGGGGAGGAGTGTACAAGGCAGCCTATCACTTCAAAAGCACTGGGCACACCCACTGGGGTATCCACACCTCCCATTGTGACTATGCCACACCCCCTGTCCCAATGCTGGATTCCCAAATGTTGGGAGGTATGTTCCAGACTTGCTAGGTTGTCAGTTTGAACCTGACTACTATGGAAAATATCTTGAAAGCAAGAGAACGTCCATTGGACATCAGGTGAGATAGATTATGTTAGGATGCTTGGAGATATATTTGTTCACCCAAAATCATGGCTTGCAGGGGTTTAAAAAAAACTTCCTGTACGTAAGTGGTGTATATAGCCTTTTTTGAACTTTCCTACTAAGCAGCGTTGGGGCAAAAGGGTTTTTACGAGCAGATATAGAAGATGTAAGAAGATCCTTTTTGAAAATCCTTGGTACATCAGCAGCAATTAATGCAAGTGGTATTTTAGACAAGGGAGCTAATGAGCTTTAATATGCATGCAGGTGAGGGAGTGCTGAATCAGTAGAGCCATTAATGAACCTATGACAGCCTAATTAGCGACAATTTAAAATCTATGGATTCTAATCAGAGAAGCTGAACACTGCTGCAAATCTGTGTATGAATGAGTCTTTCAAAATGCTCCAATCTGTTGCCTAGTCACTGATTGATAGTAATTGCTTTTTTTCCCTCTATTGTGTGTATGAAAATACCCAATTTTACCGTGGAAAAAAAAAGAGGACACAGTATTGAAGTTAAATGAATGTGATTTGGGCTGCTTAAGTTTAAATCAAATGATTTTTTAAAAATGAGTAGAATATCTTAGAAGTGAGGTGTTAAATGTATGTTTAGTATATAGCACACACAGAAGTACAAATGTTATAGTAATGTGGTTACAATTTGTGTCAGAACAACATTATTCAACAACGGTAAATTAATGAAGACACATGTGTGTTATAATTGAAGATATAAAAAAATCTATGTCCAACTTGTCCAGTTCATCACATTAAGGATGTTTAATTAGTCATTAAAACGTAAGAAAAAGCTACATTCTGACAAAGTCTCAAGTACTCTTTTGATCATCCAGTACAATGCTCTATTAATATAAATAACCTTTTGTATTTTTCTCTGATAAAATGGCCTCCATATACATCCTCTGGTAGGTGACCTCATAGCTGTACTGCTCCAACTGTAAAAAGTCCTTTCAAAGCTGAGGATTAATTCCATAGTTCCCGAATTTCTGCACTCCCGGGAGAGCAGGCAATTCGCTCTGATCCCTGCCGGCTGTGTAAACTAAATGGTGGGGGCGGGGCCTAGTGACATGATGGACTCAGCATTGTGGCCCCGCCCCCTGTTTATATTGGTTCAGATTAGTGATGTCCGTTTTGGGGGTGGGGCTAATGATGCAATTCCTCTAGCTCCGTCCACACCCACCCACCTGCACCCCGGACCTCCCGGGAATCATCTTGCCCATGTTGGCAAGTATGATTAATTCACCTTTCGACCAAGTGCAGAGCATGTCACTAGGGTAAATTTACGGAGTTACAAATAGTGCAGTAGACCCGCAATGCATTGTTATGTGCATTTGTCCATGTTGAATCTCTAATCACACCTTTTATTATTATTTTATCCAGTACAATGGAAGTGTTGAGGTTTTGTATATTATTTGTAAATCGTTAATAAAAACATATCTGCCCCCTGTAACTTATCAAAGTTAAATTATTATTATCATTTACTTATAATACCACCGATTACGCAGTGTCGTACAGAGAATATTTGTCACTCAAATCAGTCCCTGCCCGATTGGAGCTTACAATCTAAATTCCCTAACACACATGGGTTATTTTTGCTCAGCAGCCAATTAATCTACCACTATGGTTTTTTTTGGAGCATTGGAAACAACCAGAAGACTTGAAGAAAACCCACACAAACACAGGAGAACTCCACACAGACAAGGCTCTGGTCGGGAATCAAACTCATGACCCCAGCGCTGTAAGGCAACAATGATAACCACTGAGCCACCAGCTGCCCAGCACTGGAGTTATGGCTATTTATTTAAAATTTATATAATATTAACATTGTCCTATTTTTAAAGCCCTTCATGCCTGTTTTCTGTTTTTGTCTATAAAGCGTGAACCAAGTCTACTGTACTGTGTTGGAGTGATGTCTATAGCATGGTAAAGATAGACATTGTTTGGTTTAAAACATCATATCTTTCAGATATGGACATCAAAATGGAAATTTCACATCAAAACTTTAATGAACTTGGAGGATTGTCTGTTTTAAATTAAGATCCAATATAAGGGAATGACAATCTTTTGCAGATCTTGTTAAAGACATGAGCACAACAAAGGGGACTGTGCAGCCACCTGCAGCAACTGTTGTACTCAGGAAAATTTTGCTAAGGAGAGTACCCGACATATAAGAGGAACCTCCTGTTCCTGGATGTGGGGCACCTCTATGCCACATGCTTGCCTCATTTTAAATGTCAGCAACCAGAGCAGCCTCACACCTATGTCAAGAAACCGCCTGCCCACAGAAATTCATCTCAGCTTCCCTAAGAATGAATATTGGTGACTCCAGATGTCTCTGCAGAAAAATGAACTCCACAGTATTGAGAAACTATTTAACACCTAGTAACAAAGAGGGCTAAATTGGTAATATATGGGCAGCTGGCAAGAATAGCTTTAATGTTTCTGGGAAAGAGAAAAATCTGTATGAAACTGTACAAGGCATGCAGTAAATGGGAATACTGCAGGTAGCATCTGGTGTAGTTAAGGAACCAGAGGAAACCGCAGCATCATCATCATCATCTTCAACATTTATTTATATAGCGCCAGCAAATTCCATAGCGTTATACAATTGGGAACAAACATTAATAAGACAATACTGGGTAATACATACAGACAGAGAGGTTAGAGAACCCTGCTCGAAAGCTTACAATCTATAGGACAATGGGAGTTAGAAACACAAGGGCATGTGCTACATCATATTGCACAATGGACCAGCTAGAATGCAAAGGTAAAAGTATTAAGTGGGCTATGTGTGTTGCAATGTTGGTCAGAAGGTTGTTGTCTTGCGTTAGCAGTGTAGAGGATGGTAATAGGGTAATCTAGGGAAATTAAGATGATGGTTGAGGAATATCATAACCTTGTCTGAATAGGTGGGTTTTCAGTGAACCACAAAGTAGGTGCATCCCGGAAAAAATCCTGTAACCGAGAATGGGAGGATGTGATGAGATTGGAGGAGAGATGTAGATCTTGTGCAGAACGGAGGTGTCGAATAGGGAGATATTTCGAGACAAGTGAGGAAATGTATGTCGGTGCAATTTTGTTGATGGCCTTGTATGTTAGTAGAAGAATTTTATATTGGATTCGTTGAAATACAGGCAACCAATGTAGAGACAGACAGAGTGGCTCAGCAGAGGAATAACGGTTTGTAAGATGATGAGAAGCATGATGAGAAGAGCAATTTTGATATAATTAAGGTACATCCAATGGGTATAGCCTTCTGACTAGCCCTGGGGAAGATGATGATAAAACCAAGGGAAGTATCCTACAAGAGGGTAATTGATAGCCCTTCCCCTGCTAAGATGTCTAGAAAGATAAGGAATAGTTCCTCCATCATCAAAGAGATGACTAATCAAGTCAGCAAAGAACATCTCCCATAATGATATAAGGAGAACAGCCAAATCCAGACCTTTGAAAAGTTAGTGCCTTCAAAAGACCAGCTAAAGCAATGGGAAAAGAGAGTGTGTAAGCAGAGGTAATGACAAGGAGGATGACACAAAGCCTCAGGATCCTTGTACCAGTCTTTCTGTCTACACCCCAGGTGTCATGTCAGTTGGGGAAGGCATGAACATAAGAGTAGAGATGGGTGAATGGAATTGGTGGATTCTGAATTTCAGAATTCATTCATTCTTGGTGCTTTTTACAAAGTCCCAATATCAATTTCATTGTATTAGATATCATGTTACTTTAGAGAGATGACTACTAGTTAAAGAAACTTTGCCAAACATCCCTTGTGTTAAAGTGCCGGTTTTGTAGACATGAGTCAAGTTGTTCAGAGCGGTTCCATTCTTTTTAAGAGAAACATTCTTCCTGATTTTTATATATATTTTACCAGTCACTGTTTTATCAGTTAAAGCTTTTATTATTGGTTTTAAATGGCATTTTTAAATGTGTAATGGGGCCATGAAAAAGAAAAAGGGGTTGTTGAACCCTTTCTTTTTTTAAATCAAATATATTTATTGAGATTTTTAAGCAAGTAAAGAATTTAATTAAACAATTAAAGTGATAAAAAGTGAAACAGGTATTAAAACATTCTGCAGAAATCTTTAATAAATAAATATGTAAATTAAGTAAAAAAAATACAGTATATATAAAAATAACATACCGCTCTCAAATAATGTAAGTCTAAATAAATACATTCAAATATATCTAATAGCATGTGCATTGCAAAATAAATAAAACATTTATAATAACCAAGTAAAAGCTTAAGGTTTGAGCATCCAGAAAGTTTACTTAGAATCAGTAATATCAGTTCTAATAGAGTAGTTTATACTTAACCATCCGGACTAAATTTGATTGTAATTAGATATGCAGTTTTTAGAGATATATACATGACCTTCATGAGATATGGTTTCATTAGCAAGTTTTCAAAGGACAAACTTTAAAGTACGGGGACAATTTACAAATTGAAGATATCTACGAAATCCTGACCTAGGGATATAAAATATTCTTGGAGTTATGTTAAGAATTTTAAGCGGTTTTGGGAAACTGGCTAATATATTTAAATAATATAATAACAAAATTTAACAGTTTAACGAGTTTCTACATTTAACATTATACCAGATTGCCCTGTCTAGGCTTATTTCACTACCGCCCATTAATAAATGTGCAGTTCTCTAGACATGGATTGCTTGCAAAATAAACAGGAGCACATATCTTTTTGTTCTTCCTCCTTAAAGGATCTACAGGGATTTATGGCTGAACCCAACTTTCTCGAACAGAAATCTCTGTGATCTATGATATGGGGGGGTCTGGCAACCAATCTCTGAGTTGAGCTTTCTGAGATGCAAAATTAGTTACTTTAAAGTTGTGTTCTATATAATATATCTGGTTTTATTTTTGCTTTTTGTCTGCCCAGACCAGAGAAGGAATCATTCTTTTTTTAATTTCCTAAAGATTTGTCCTGGAGCATAAGCTGATGAATGCTGAAGTGCACAAAGGCACAACTATTTTAATTAAATTAGGTTTGCTGGATAAAGGTCTTCAAACAGGAGGTTAATATTTAGAGGAAGGGATACTGTTGGGTTATAAGAAATCCCTAAATATTTACATTGTTTACCCATAACAAGGAACAGAAGGGAATAAAATCCTGGGGGCATTGCCTTCTAACTGGAAAAATAATAGATTTGGTCTAATTCTCAAACAATTACACACATTTCCCCTACTTTCGACTACTTGTATGGCGAATTGGACAGAAATAGCAACATGTTATCTGCATAGAAGCAATTTTGTCAGTTTTATCCTGAATAGTTAAAACACTGATGCCACGGTGATTTCTAAATAATTTACACATGCAAGAGGCTATAAGGCCAATGTGAATAAAGTTGTTGAAATTAGAGATGTTCACTGACCCCCATGTTCTGATTTTGGTTTTGGATTTGGATCTGGATTAACTTCGTGTTTTGGTTTTGGTTTTGGCTTTGGTTTTGGCAAAACCGACCTTACTTGTTTTGGTTTTGGATCTATATTTTTTTTCTAAAATCCCTATTTTTTTGCTAAAATCACATAATTTTGCATCCCCCCTTCATTATTATTAGAGATGCTCACTGACCCCCGTGTTTTGGTTTTGTTTTTGTTTTTGGATCTGGATTACCGTCATCTTTTGGTTTTGGTTTTGGTTTTGCAAAACCGCCATTGCGTGTTTTGGTTTTGGTTTTGGTTTTGTTTGGTTTTGTTTTGCTATTTGGTTGAAAAATCAATGTTTTTGGGCATAAAATAACCAAATTTAGTGCTCCACCTGTTTCTTGGATAAGTAATGTAATTGTAAAGCTAATAAATTATCCAAAAAACAGTTTAATTCCTGGTAGGTAGGCCTTCATTAATTCTACACACAAACCAGATTGTCTTCATCTCCATCTATGCATATTGACAATGTAGCCATCGTCTTTGGGTGTATATTACACCCTACACTTATAGTTAAATATGTAAAGAAATGGACAAAGGCAGTTTGGTTTCTGTCTCTCTAGGCCCCCCTCCACTTGTAGAAAATACCAAAAAAATCAGCCGTTATAGACTGTACAATATTAATTGAAATGGACAAAGCCAGTTTGGGGTCAGTCTGTGTATGACACCCTACCCATAATGAGAAATTGCCAAAACAGCAGCCTTTCAAGACGGTACTTGATATGGAAATGCCCCAAGTCCCTTTCCTCTTTGGCGGTAGATTGCACCCTAGACTTAAATAGAAAGTTTTAAAAACATGTTATCGTCATCATTTTGAGCTTCATCCTCACCCTCATCAGTGTGTACGTCATCATCACAGACTATCAATTCATCGCCGCTTGAATCCGCCATTAGAGAACAGTCGGTGCTTGGATGTCTTGGATGGTGAAGGCCTTCCTCGTGGAAGATGTAGTTCATTTTTATAAACATCATTTTCTCCACATTTTTGGGAGGTAACCTTCTACAGTGATCACTGACTAAGTTCCCGGCTGTGCTGAACACTCGTTCAGAGTACACACTGGAGGGTGGGCAGCTTAGGTATTGCAAAGCAAGTTTGTACATGGGTTTCCAAATGGCCTGCTTTTCTTCCCAGTAAGGAAAGGGACTGTCTGACATTTCCATATCAATTACCTCTTGAAAATAATCCTCCATTATCCTTTGCATGTTAACACTTATATCTTCTAACATACAAGGCCATCAACAAAATGGCACCGACATACATCTCCTCACTTATCTCAAAATATCTCCCTACTCGATACCTCCGTTCTGCACAAGATCTACGTCTCTCCTCCACTCTCATCACATCCTCCCATTCTCGGTTACAGGACTTTTTCCGGGCTGCACCCAATTTGTGGAATTCCCTCCCACGCACAATAAGACTTTCCTCTAGTCTTCAAACCTTCAAGCGTTCACTGAAAACCCACCTCTTCAGACAAGGTTATGATATCCCTCAACCACCATCTTAATTTCCCTAGATTACCCTATTACCATCCTCCACACTGCTAACACAAGACAACAACCTTCTGACCAACATTGCAACACACACAGCCCACTCAATACTTTTACCTTTGCATTCTAGCTGGTCCAGTGTGCAATATGATGTAGCACATGTCCTTGTGTTTCTAACTCCCATTGTCCTATAGATTGTAAGCTTGCGAGCAGGGTTCTCTTACCTCTCTGTCTGTATGTATTACCCAGCATTGTCTTATCAGTGTTTGTTCCTAATTGTAAAGCGCTACCGAATTTGCTGGCGCTATATAAATAAATGTTGATGATGATGATGATGATAAATGGAGTTATGGACAAGGTCACACATTTTTTGGAAAAATTCTTCCTACCAGCCCAGATGTTAAACTGTTCTGGTCTTCCCTCTGCGTCTTCCCTGCTTCCTTTTGGAAAATTTATTTTTTTACGAGTAGCAGCTACTTGAGAAACTGAATGTTATCCTCTAATGCCTTACTGTTTTCTTGCAGCTCGGCTTTGATGCGTAACAGTAGTTGTGCACCACTTTCAGACTCCAAATTACTTGGTCTTGCTTGGTCACAAGTGACCATACAAAAAGAAGGCTTGGTAACATTTTTTGATCTGCCACTAATAGAGAAAGGCGAAGGCCTCATTCCTCATTCTTTTTTTGCCACTGCGTGTGTAGAATGGCATGTTGGCAATTTTTTTTTTATCGCCACTTAACTTTTCCTCAGTTACACTTCTTTTTCGCTTCAACATGGTAAATTTTTGTTTGGTGTGTGTTTTTTTACCTGATTTAACAAGACTGTACTTTTACATCGCCTTTCACAGATGACGTACTGGGAACACTACCATCAGGACTGGTGACAGAACCTGGTTGCTGATTCTGCTCATATGTGGACTGCTTTGAATCCATTTTAATGAGTCCAAAGCACTTATAGTGCCAAATATTGTCTTATATAGATACTGCTGACAAATATGACTTTTTTTGACAGCCAGAAAAATTAGTGTAAAACACTGGGGAATATTGGACACCCCAAATCACTTACAGTGCAAAATATTGTATTAGATATATATTGCTGACAAAGATGACTTTTTTTGACAGCCAGAAAAATTACTGTAAAACACTGGGGAATATTGGACACCCCAAATCACTTGTAGTGCAAAATATTGTATTAGCTAGATATTGCTGACAAATATGACTTTTTTGACAGCCAGAAAAATTACTGTAAAACACTGGGGAATATTGGACACACCAAAAGCACTTGAAGTGCAAAATATTGTTTTAGATACTGCTGACAAATATGAGTTTTTTTGACAGCCAGAAAAATTAAGTGTAAAACACTGGGGAATATGAGACACCCCAAAAGCACTTGGAGTGCCAAAAAAAGAAAAAAAAAACTCCTCTATCCTCTTCTTTTACTGCTCTACAATTGCAAATGGTATTAATATTAGAATTGTATAGATTAGTATAGAAACAGTTATGTGTACACTAATTGCTCTGTCCCTGCGCTAATATAGCCTGTGACCTAACCCTGCTCTCTCCCTCTGTCAAATGGCGATGGATTGCTGTGGAGGCCGGTATTTATGCTTTTCAAATCTCGCGAGAACCGAGCGCAGAAATACGAATATGTCACGATATAGTTTTGCCTCGATTTTGATTCCGAATGGGCGGGAGCGTACCGAGCTCGGTACTCGGATAGGCTTAATTCGGATGGATTCGGATCTCGGGGAACTGAGCCCGCCCATCTCTAATTATTATTAACCTCAATAGCACTAATTTCAAGTCATTTGCAGTCAATTTTGACCATATCACAGGTCACATTATTATTTTCATACACTTTCAAACAAAGACTACAGTGACCTGGCTGGATGCTAAACGACAGAGCAATGACACAAACACACGGCAGTTCATAGCACATCTAGGAAACATTCACAGAAACATCAACACAGCAGTGGCAGAAAAGAAAAGTGGTGCAAGATGGAATTGTCCTTGGATCATGAAATCAGTTATGGTTCATTTGATCGCTCCACCCGTTCCTTGGATAACTGTGATGATTCTACAGCTAATACATGACGACGAGCGCTGTTTACCCCCCCGGGATGTGTGCTTTTATCAGCCCCAAACCATTCCAGGGTGCCAGACAAAGCACTAAAAAGAGTCATTGTAAGTCACAGCAAAAAAGCAAGTTCATCATTGAGCTTCAAATCAGCCCCAATTCCCAAAAAATTATAATATAGTTAGATACCTTTGACGTAAATTTCAGATTACAAACACTTTGTGCAATACTAATGAAACAGCAGCAAAGTGAAAGGTAATACATATACACGTCTATATAGACATCCATGCTTACATTACTGTAGCTTTACAAACGCTACAAATGGCTAGACATATGTTGTCAGGATTTGGGTAAAAATAATTCCACACATATGAGGTGGGTTTTTTGGTCTTATGGCCAGGCATGACAATGGCCTTCTTCCTATCACATGCAAGAACTGCTTCCACTAGTGCAGGACTTACACAAATAACATCATCCTCATCAACATCCTTATTAGCGCCCTCATTAGCTACACAAATATCTCCCTCATCCTGTTGCAATTCCAAAGTGGCTTGCTCAATTTGTGTATCTCCTCTTTGTGTGTTACCTATATAACACAGTAGAATTTGACTGCAGATTTAGAAGACCAAGAATGCCGGCCCTATTATTTGTATTTCAGCAATGACAATTAGCAATGGAGCTCTTCTCAATGTCACTAGAGACTTTGAAGAACACTGCTACCCCTTCTCTTTCTTTTCTTCCTGCCCAACTGCACTAGAGACTGCCAAGAACTGTGCAACCCCTTCTGTGTCCCTCTGTGAAATGGCGATGGATCTCCGTGGAGGTCGATACTTATAGAATCCAAAACTCACGAGATCTGAGATCCGACGACGTAATAATGACATTTTGCCTTGTTTTCAATTCCAAGAGCGCGCAAAAGTACTGAGCCCGCTCGGCTTGGTACTCGGATCTGCTAAGTTCAGGTGTGTTTGGTTCTCCGGGAACCAAGCCTGAGCATCTCTAGTTGAAATGTTTGACCAATCATTTTCTCCTTTAAATTTATCAGGTGATTTAACTGTGTTCTACATGTTCTAAGCATTCTTTAATTAGAAACTAAAAGATATCTTATTATATGCTTAAATTGTTTTTCTGTGTACGTTTTACAATGATTCCCATCCTCAACCGAAAGAGGATTTTGAACACTCTATAATCACTTATGCCTTCCCTGTTGTCTTTCACTCTAATGGCTTTATCCAAGAATTAGGGAGGTCTTGCCTTACCGAACTTGGTCAAATACCAAGAGGCATGTATCATCTCGCCCTTCTTAAACCCTGGTTAGACCTGAAATAGGCCCTACATCCCTTCTTCCCTATCATGGACTGAAAAGGCTCCCAAAATTGCTGAGACCACATTCTCCTTATTTCCCATCTTCTACTTTCGATGTCATTAGGATCTGGGATAGGAATATTGGGTCATCCAAACATTTTGTTCCCATGACCAGAAATCTCTCATTGACTAGTGTTTCTAAACTGCTCCTTGACCTTAACCTATCTGGTTGGTCTACTAGGGGGCTTTCTTATCTTACCAATATGTTTGGCGCTGAGGGTCTCTGCTCCTTTGCGGAATTACAGGAGAAATATCACATCCCCATTACAGATTTATACATGTACCTGCGGTTGCGCCATTGGATCGCTGACCTCCTCCGCCATAACTGTACTCTTAGGGGGGTATTCAAATGTTAGCAAGAACCGTTAAAATCCCGCGCTCGAAAAATATTACCGTTAATACAGTAATATTGCGCGTAAATACCGTTAATGCGGTAATATCTAGCTGGATTTCAGCTCGCAGCTCCCTGAAATCCAGCGAGATATTACCCTATTAACGGTAATATTTTTCGAGCGCGGGATTTTAGTGGTTCTGGCTAACAATTGAATACCCCCCTTAGTCTCCCTCCACCTCTGATATATACTAAATTTACTAGGGATAACAATAAAAGTAGTATCACTTTATTGTACCAACATTTGACCCACATTTCTGATATATCCAAGAATGGCTCCCAGTGCAAATGGGAATCAGACCTTAATGTTTTTCTCTCCCCAGACCAACGGGAATCTATCTATAGTAATTTACATAGAATGTCCAAATGCGCTAATCACTTGGAAGTGCTACTGAAACTCCTGTATAGAACTTATTTTAACCCAGCTCAATTGTAGAAGATATGGCTTGTGCATTCTAAATTTTGTTGGCGCAATTGTGGTGCTGTGTGTGACATTTTTCATGTGTTTTGGATATGTCCTGTTATCCAGCCGTTATGGTTGGAGGTCAGATAAGATAGCATTAGGACAGCAATTGCACAACCGTGGCAACACTCTTCCTACTATTCACAGAATTGTTACCAAACTACAGTTTAGTTCTGAAATGAAGATTATTCTACGGCCGCATCCTCTCCCATGGTTAAATGGTTTGCTTGGCATGAGTTTATTACCAATGGAGAAGGCTCTGTGCTCCTATGCCCACCAGATTCTGTAGACCATTCCCTTCCTAACCTCAGTGACTTATCTCATGGTACCTAACTGTATATTCCTCAATGGTGTTTGCTTTTTTATGTGATCATATGGTGCTCCTTGCAAAGTCAAATCATGCTCTCTGGTGCTCTGTATTGTGGCTTCCACTATGTAGCCCCGCACCGCCCCTTCCCCTTTATTTTGTTGTACCCCTTTCCCTTTGTAATAAAACACTTTAATAAAAACCATTAATGATATAAAAAACTTCTGTGATTTTTAACTGACTGATAAATTTAGGGCTAAAATACACATTTGCCAGAAGCTAACTGCCATTTCAAGATAGATTATATTTTCTCATCAAAGCAGGTACTGTTTGTAGGGTATAGTAGTTATTTTTTACAATGTTTTTATACAGACCACAATATTTTAGCATTTAATGTTACATTTAATGCTAATAAGACAATCAGAAAAACTGCTTGTAATGTAAATACATTCTTTTTAGAAGATATACATATTATAACCAATTTTAACAGATATTATAATGCTTAGAAGGATCCCACAATCCAAACTAGCGAATAGAAAAAAAAATGAAAGTAAAGATATTTTCTTATGAAAGTTGGGGTTCGAAAGGCTAAAGAAAGGAAATAATTTTATAATGTTTAAATGCCATACTTCAAATGTATATACAGCAAGAGAAAATGCTATGGGTGTAAAAGTAGAACTAAAGACAGAAATTGTTCATGCTTTAGTACAAAAAGGTAAAAAAATAATAATTGTAAATTCCAGTAATATATTTTATAATGTGGAGTAAAGCAGGAATGTCCCTTGTCCTCTTTGCTTTTCATTTGCACCGTAGAACATTTTTTATTTACTCTAGGTATGTCAAGCACATTCATGGTGTTTCCTTCAGAGGGAGACATAGAAGCCAAAATAGTGGGATGCATTAATTATGTGGCAGTATTTTGCAGGGACACTGTCATTCCAAAAGTCTTTAAGTTAAATCCATTTTTATTGTGATGCATCTGATTTTAAGGTTGAAAAGTTTGAAACCTTAGGGGCATATTCAATTCCAATCCCGATTTGCGTACGAAAATCCGCATTATTGCGATACCGTATTACCAGCAGTAGTGCGCATTTTCCGCGGTAACTCGCGTTACCGCGGATCGGAATTGAATATGCCCCTTAGAGTCAGGAATTTAAAAAATATTCCTGCGCATGTGTCTAAGTCCAATTAAAATTTTAGAAGTATCATTTAATAAGTCTAATTGCAGTTTGGAAATTTGATACATAGTAGCTCAGAAAGTTAACCAGAGAATAATGATGTGAAGCATGAAGAAACTTTATTATTTACTTTTTCTTTCCATACTGCTTTAGTTTGGTCTTTTCCGCTTTCCTCGATTTACAGCTTTTATCTGAATTGAGCTTTTGGTTTTACGTTTAAATGCTCTTTTAAGAAATGACTCTCAGTCTTATTTTGGACGTTTTAATGTTGGCTGTTTATGAGGAAGTGGGGCTAGTTCAAAATGGCTTTAAGTAATCTTTATGCTTTTAATTTACTCAAGAAATATTAAACCTTAGTGTTTTATATCATTTTAAGAGAAAAGAATAAGTTAACAGCTACAATTATAAGCGAACGTTCTTCAGCACAATCCTGCTAAAAATATAAAGTAAAAAAAATAACGTATATAATACCTATAACAGAATTAATTTTGTAAAGCTTAATGAGTCAATTCCACTAATTTTCAAATGATTAAATTTTGAAAAGATAATTAGATAATTAATATATCAATTCAGAAAGCAAGTGGACAAATGATATATTTTTATTAAAACATGCCATCAGCTTCCATTAGTACATATTGAGGGATAGAGAACCATACAAGGATTTTTTTATCTATTTATTTTAAGATTATATTGGTCTGAAATATATCCTGGGAAATTTTAATCCATATTCTACCTATTTTCTTTCACAATTTATATATTTTTTTAAATCTCTTTATTGAAGTTGATACAAAATAAGAGTTGTATATGTAACAGATAATGACAGGCTATGCAATAAAGTGATTCAGAATTACATACATTTGTTTGTAAATTACTATCTTGATGAGGATATGATGATACCAGTAAAAATTAAAGTGCATTTCAATAAATAATAAGTCGAATTATACAAGTCTGTTGCCAGTGCTATGTTTATGTTTTGCAATTTTATCCAATGTTGCTTTTGATATTTTACAAGTATTGGAACATTAACTCTCTGAGTGCTTTGTCCCTGTACATTTTATTTTCTCAAAGCATTCTTTACTCATATTTAGCATATGTCATCCTTTATGCTTTCTTCTTATCGTATATAAATATGTTATTCCTGTGTAGAATGCACTTAAGATTCATAAATAAAATAGCCCCCTTTGCAAACCACATATTGCAGAAAAATAATCTACCATTGCAAACCTCACTTTGCCGGAAAAAAAAAATCAAACTGACAACCCAGCTTCACATAGAATCACCCCATTGGTTTTATGCTGCATAGACTGCTCCCAAAACTGACAGGCACATGTTGCAAAGAATCCCCCAAGCTGCTAATCCTATCTTGAATAGAGACCCCAAGTAGCTACCTGCCACCTGTTGCAGAGACTCATCAACTGCCAGATAGTTCTTGCACAGAGCAAGGAGCTGTGTGGCAAATCTGGATGCTGAGTAGGAGGTTTGGCCAGGGTATGGCCAGCTTTAGAATCAGTGCAGCATTACCATGATTCATCATATAATCTGATGCCTATAACAGTCCAGTGCTGTTCCCTTATATGCTATTATTGCTTGCTTCCTGCTATGTAAATGGGAAGGGGTCAGGCAGCAATTTCACCACTCCTTGGTTTGAAACAAGTTAGTCCCTAGCAGTATAGATCATACTTGCCAACTCTCCCTGAATATCAGGGAGACTCCCTGAAATAGGGGTGATCTCCCTCACTCCCTGAAGAGTCTCTCATTCTCCCTGATGCTGAGCCAGTACAAGACGTGGTTGGCTTCGCCATCTGTGGCATGATGACATAGTTCAGAAATTGTGTACTATGTCCATGTATTGATGCCTATGGAGGTGGCCATTTTCATGGAGACCAAGATTTAATCAACGACTGACAGGTAAGACAACATGACTTCAGTAATGGAGACAGAAATGTAAAAGACATTTCAGTCTCTAGAGATTCATTAGCTGCTTTTCTTTTACGCATAGTTGCCTTCTCTCCCGGAATGTCCGGGAGACTCCCGCATTTCTGGGAGACCTCCTGGGAGAGCATGGCAACCTCCCAGTTTTCACCCCCGCAATAGATAAGTGATGGTGGGAGGGGGGCTTAATGATGCAAATATTGCGTCATCTTAGCCCCTACCTACTGCTGAAATTGGCCAAAATTGTGACAATTGTTTAGGGGGCAGGGCCAAAATGATGTAATTCATCACGCCCCTACACACACACACCTCCCCCAGGATCTCCCTGAAGCCAGAGAGGAAAAGTTGGCAAGTATGGTATAGATTAAAGCCAATACAGACTGTAAGAGCAAATCTGTAAATCCAGTAACCAAGGTTTTAAATGTTTGAATGTTCATGTGACCTCTTCCTCTATATTTTTTCTAGTTTTCAATTTCTACAAGGGCTTTCTTTCAAGTCGATGGGAGCACCTGAACCTTTATCATATGTTATTTTATTCTATCCTGGAGTCAATAAGAGAAAATAACGCTTAACTTTTTCCAAATCAAAGGGATCTGATCTAGGAGAAGAGAATCTTAACCTTAGTCCACCAACAGTTATAATGGCAAATGTATTGCAAACAGAAAATTGTTTCATATTCTCTCAGTTTAATCGTAGATTAGTAATACAGTTTGCCAAAGAGGGTTAGGTAAATGTTCATTAAATGTTTTGTGTACTCATAATGTAACTTTATTATGTAAAAATTCAAAGAAGAAATCCAATTGCAATGAAACACTACTGAAAATCAAATAGCTGATACCTTTATTTGTCTCCCGCATCGAAAGCTTTACAATTTAACATACTACAATTGCTAACAGGTTGGAATATTTTGGAGGGCTTAGTATACAATTAGTGTGCTCAAAGACAGGCAAGGATCACAAATTTGCAACAAAGTGAGTTTTTACAAAATAGCGTGAATATTTATAAACTTGAACAGGCAAGAATCTTTAAATTATCTACTGTAAACTTTGGTAAAGGGTCTCTAAACCCCATAATTTTAATGTTTAGAGGTGATTCATGATGGTAAAATACATTGTTCAGTGTTAACCCAACATTCTACTGCAATTATGGTAAAAGAGTAAAGTATTTCTTCCATATGCTAATACAGACATCTGAAGCTACATCCCACAACTTTAGGACAATGTCTTGATGGGATGTTGCAAGTTAAAAAGATGTTCTGTTATTTGAGCAGTGATTGACCCTGCCCCTGTTAATTAATCCTCAAATTCAAACAGTGCCTCTCTGCAGAGCAAGTCTTTAAACCTGTCAGTTATTCTCTGTCTGCTCCGTTATAGAAGCACCTCCCTCCTAACAAGGCACCTTTCTGTAGAAGGTGTGAGAGAGAACATGGTATATATAGTAAAGCATACACTATTCAATTACCATATGTATGTAATTCAAATTAGTAATACACTATAATAAATCAAATAGTAAGTTATTATCTCATTTCCATTGATTACAGCATAAATAAATTTAGTTAGCACTGAGCAGATAAATAGATGGGTATAATGTATGGGGTTATTCAGCTTATTGTAACATTAACTGTAGGCTTATTATAGAGTTAGGGCCTGAGTCATTAAGGAGAACAAAGCATAAAAATTAATAACTTTGACCTGAGCAAAACCATGTTGCATTGGAGGGGGCGGTAATTTTAAAATGTGGGGACAGATTTAAAGTTGGGGTAGAGCATGTCTTAGATTAACTTTAAATTTCAGTGTAAAAATAAAGCTATCAAGTATTTGTGTGCTACATGAAAAAAAACAGCCAGTATTTAACTTATGTGCAATTTAATAAACTAATTTGCACCCGTTGCATTGTAACATGGTTTGTCCAGAATCAAACTTACTCCTTTTTTTTCCTTTGTTCTCCTTAATGACTCAGGCCCTTAATGTGTAACTCATTGGAAAGTCTCTACAAATGGTAGTATAGTCCACAGATAGTGGTTGAGTAGTGAAATCAAAGGTAAAAAGACAGTGATCCACTGGAACTGAAACACAAAAGTGAGTTGAAGCATTTATGGTCTGCAGGTTATACTGGAGAAATAGTATCAAATAATAATAATTCATATATAACACAGCAAAGTAATCTGTCTGACAGATCAGACTTGTGATGATTAAAATAGATTAAGCTGCTGTGGACAAATGACATTTTTATCTTGTGATATGTAGTAAAGACTATTTTTGTCTATAATATGATGGCCTTATTTGCTCTTAATGTTTTTTTCTATTACTCTGGTTTTTCTTTAAGAAACTTGTAAAGAAGTTGTTAACATAGACACAGAACATAAGATGGGAATGAGCTAATTATGAAAAGCCATTGAGTCTGTCAACGATCCTTTTCTCTTTTTTTCAATTAAACTGTATGCGAATTATATCTATATATTTGTAATTAGGATGCTACTCAAATTAGGATTGCACTAAATTCCGGGTTAAGCCTCTACCACTGGCCGAGTGTTGCTTTGAGGAGCCCAATTTAAACCATAACTGGTTAGCCCCATGCCCCAAGTGATCATATTACTTTGCAGGAGGTTGTATTGTGTAGGAGCTGGACATCCCAGACATTGCGGAGCCACTACCGGCAGGGAGGGTCTAGAAGGAGAGGGGCAGCATCTGATGAAAAATAGAGTCCCTGGAGTTAGAAGTCACGTATGAGATCTCTGGTAAAGATGAGAATCCAGCCCAGAAGCTCCAGAGAAGCCTACTCAAGGAAACCAGGAAGAGTAAGCCCATCTTGGGTGCTGTGAGATTGGACTGCATAAGAGCTACCATTGGGGGCCAGATCTCTCTCTCTGTAATATGGAAGAATGGAGTGGCTTTACAGTTCCCACTGGACTGTATGTAAGTGTATATATATCTTTATATACATCCATTGAAGTGGGCTGGTAAACACTACATTCTGCACACCACCACTTTTAAATTTCCACTTGGACCACTATATATATATATAGTGTTTAGTAGTTGCGTGGGAACTTAGAAGTCCTCTTATGGAAATGTGAAGAGAACAGACGGGGGGGTGGGAGTCGCCTAGGTAGAAAGAAGCTTTAGGGATTTTGATAGTGTGAATTTAATGTTAAACGCTATTTAACATTATATAGACTAATATACAACATATTAAATGATGTAAGGCTATCCACCCTCTATCCTAGACCTGCCCCAATCCTTCCACCTCTCCCCCATGTCTCTTGTGTTACCTCAACTTTCCTTAACATCTTCTGAGTTCCTACATCTCTATAATGTCTACCCTCTACCTTATGTATTCCATGTGTCCTTTTCCCATATCTGTTTGACTACACTCCCCATGCAACCCCTCTCTCACTCCACACCTGTTCTTCTTTGTGTCTAATCACATGCTTCTCTCTACGCAATACTTACTCTTGCACCTCATGACCGTTTCCCCTGATCCTGTCTAACTATATCTATCTGTTGAACACATGGTGCCGTGGTCAGTCAGACAGGGGGTAGTGACACACGCATGCTTCTATGTATGATGCTTCTTTAGCTGAGGACGAACATGCTCTAGCCAGCAGGTGTGGCTTCCTTCAGCCCGGCACTCACATGCAGCCATTCTTAATTATTACAGGTGAGTAGACGAGACTGGACCTTCCTGCAGTCCTATATCACTCCGCCATATGCTCCTGTCTCCAAGCCTAACTCCGAGCTCAGTCAACCCACTAGTCTTGGTGCTGACACCTCTGCTCTCTGTCATCCCAGGAGCACTGCTCCTTTGCCTCTTAAATCTTGGATCACCAAATACAGCTGGGTTATTCCACATCAGATCACCCAAAAAAACATGAAATGTCCACCACCCATCTCAGATTTTTTTGAAATTTTTTTAGTTAAGAGAGGATGTCAAAACAACTATTTCTGCCAAATATCTCGACTGTCTGACAATTAGTTGATTAAATATTGATTTTTCAATGTATTAAATATTTTACTAATCGCAGCTTCTTTATCCAGTTTATTTGAAGTATCACGCGTGTTAATTAAGGAATCAACAGAAAATTTGGACCCCTAAGGAAACTCTTCCTCCCGAATCCAAAAATCCAAACCAAATTACTTTATCTGCCTCATGTTTTGCGTTACGGCAAAATCTCACGTTTTACGAATATAATTAAAAACGCTAGATTCAATTTACATTAGGGATCCCATTTTTTGCGGGGTGTTTAAAAATGTATAAATTACTACCACAAAAAAAAATCAGCAGGGTAATCTGTTTCATAGTGGAGAAAAAAAATAATGAAGATTATGTTCGATTATTGTTGTACCGCATACATAATTAACACAAGAAACCATGAAATTTAAAACCTTTAACATAACTTAAGTCCTTAAATGAAGTTGAGTCAACAATCTCATTATTTTTCCTTTGCTTGGAACTTGTTGTAACGGTCTGTAATTTTCCTCAAAGTGTCAGCAGTAAGTGTATACTGCCTTCCAGTACTTCCTTGGATAGTAGGCACTTCCGTTACACAGAGGACATGAATAAAAGGAACAAAACACTTATCTCTTGAAGGCCAGGACAGCACATTTGTTGATTGGTTTTGTTTCATGAAGTGTATCAGCACATCTTGTTCCTCCTCATTACATTGAATGATATACCCAATGTACCAGATGTTATCATACACTGCTGCTATGTATATTCCAGGTTGCAGATCACTTTCGTCCACATTTTTGGTGACTGTGGTCATAGTGACACTAACTCCTGTCTTTATGTCGTCTGATGACAATCGATATATGTGTAGCTCATCATTACTAATAGGCCGAAATCTGTGATAAGAATGTGTTCCTGCCATAGTGTATGCCGTTTCTAGATGGCTATGCAGCTTGGTTTTGCAGTCTTGTATTTCATTTTGTGACACGTAAAAAAACTTTATGCCATGTACATTTTCATTTGCCCAGGTCCAAATGCGTCAAGATGTGATGGGTTTCCACCGACTGCAGACTGGTGCGTGTGGCTAGACGTTTAACTGTCCCTCCAATGCCATCACATGGACTCTCACCATGAGATGTGGCAAAAAAAATTCATTCTGCTTGAATGTTGAAGTCATCCTTATTGAAGCATAAATTAAAAAAGTTTTTGCAGTTCTTGTATTGTGCACTAGCACCATCACTAAAGTAGTAAACATACTCCAATAGTTTAGCTAAGTGTTTCATAACTACCGTAATGAAGGCATGCACAGTTATGGCTACATGGTCACAGGTATCGCTAATAACGCACAGGCTCACACAGTTTGAAGTGTCACAATCATCTTGCCTAAAATATGCAACAAGCTGACAGTTACCCTGTTCTTTGGTCCACTTCAGTGACATAACTTTTAAGCTTTTTCTGGCTCCTTTTTTGTGAGACCAGAAAGGATTACAGCATGTTTTCTGAAATTCTTCATATCTTAGCAGCATAAGCTTTTCATGATGGTAGCAGACTGAGGTTTCAGGATCATTGGTTACTGCATTTGAAACTTCAGTTCTCAGAATCAAAAGTTATTTTTCTTCATTTGTAAAGTGGTCCCAGCTATGTAATCCAATGGTTTTTGACTAAATAATAATATGGCAGTCCGTATGTAAAAGACTACCAAATGTGCAGCTGCCATGATTGACTCTTTCTGTGTCTCCCTCTCGCTTTCTCTGGAAAGTTTCAGTTTTGGTCTCTGTAAAAGGAATCCCCTTCCCATCAGTTTCTATTTGTTTCATTTCCTGTATGGGAGTTTTATTCCATTGCCTCAGTTTAGTTCACTTTTTTGGTATGGTTTTTAACAATGTGTAAATTATGTATGCGGTACAGCAGTAATTGAGCATCAACTTCATTATTTGTTTTCTCCACTATGAAAGAGAGTACCCGGCTGATTTTTTTTGCGGTAGTAATTTATACCTTTTTTAAACACCCCCCCCCCCCCCAAAAATGGGATCCGTAATGTCAATTGAATCTAGCGTTTTTATTTATATTTGAAAAACGTGCGTTATTGCCGTAACACAAAACATGAGGCAGATAAAGTAATTTGGTTTGGATTTTTGGATTTGGGAGGAAGAGTTACCTTAGGGGTCCAAAATTTGTGTTGATTCCTTAATTAAAACCCGTAATACTTTAAATAAACTGGATAAAGAAGCTGCAATTAGTAAATTATTTAATAAATTTGAAAATCAATATTTAATTAACTAATTGTCAGACAGTCGAGATATTTGGCAGAAATAGTTGTTTTGACATCCTCTCTTAACTAAAAAAAAATTCGTAGAAATCTGAGATGGGTGATGGACAACCCTGGTTGAACTGACATGGAATGACCTAGCTCCCAACTTCATGTCATACCGACACATAGCGCCTGGCTTCTAGCACTGTTTATATACATAAAGTTGTTAGATTAAATAGGTTGTTTCAGATGGGGACTATTTCCCCCACTACCTTATAGTTACTTCTCATGTTGAAAAGATCGCAGCTCTTGTAACATTTCTGCACACTGATTGGTGTGTGAGAGAGATGTATTACCCTCATGACAACTAGAAGAAGTGATTGCATCACTATGATGCAATAGATTCTCCAGTTGAACCTTAGGTGTCCTCTTAGGTACAAAAAAGTCAGTGCTTACAGGTAATAATCTGGGAAGAGCAGTTGCCCCCTACCTTTAGTCTTCTGAATGTGAAGGTGGGCAATTGAAATATGTTACTTTGATAAAGTTTATGTAAAGTTTGCTAAGAACACAAGAGAAAAAAAAAAAATTTTTTCATGATACAGCAGATTGCCCTTAAACAGGCAGAAAGGTATAAACAAAGTCACAAAGCTTTAAAATGCCAGTTATTTGGTTTGGCATTTGGTTTGTTTGAACAAAAATAGTAACACTTTGGCTAAATTAAATTAAAGTGTAGTATTTTAGAGCTTATACTTCTTATAAATGGCACAAATAACGCATTTATTGTTCTTATAGTGGAACTCATCCACTCTGAAAAAAACAAAAAATGATTTTAAAATTCTATCTAAGAAGAATCTATTCACAAATGGGAAAGTGTTAAAGTGATATTTTCTACTGACAAGTTCTCAAGCTCTCTTTTATTGATTGGAAAAGAGACATTCCATTCATTCATTCCATTAATGATCTGGGGGTAAATGTATCAAGGTCCGATTATGCAAATGCAGCAATTTTCTCGGGATAAAATCGCCATAGTTGTGCTCTCGTCAAAATCGCTATTTCCAAAATCTCTAGAGATCAAACTCCTGACTGTTTGTCACTGCAGCTATACAAGGCTCAAATATATAAAGCTGCAATTAAGCAAACTCAGGAGAGTTTGCTTTCAAACACGCCAGATACAACACGCTTACTAGCAGCGTGTTTTGTAAACACATCACTGTTACACTGCTCTGCAATAGAGTCGGAGATCCGGGCAGCTGAAAAAACTGTAAAAAATAGATAAAAGTTTTTCAAAAAAGCGTGGGGTCCCCCCTCTATTCCCTATTAACCCTAGTGCTGCCTGACTAGTGCTGGTTCTGTGAAAATGGGGGGAAAAATTTGTGTGGGGTCCCCCCGATTTTCACTGAACCAGCACTAGGCAAACCAGCCGGGGTGGGTGGCACTATAGCAGGGGGACATGTGGCAGGGGTCCCCCTGCCATAATGACAAACCAACCCCAGTCTGTTCAGCGCTGGGCTGGATTCCCTAGTAAGTGTGGTCCACCGAAAAAATTGAGTGGGCCCCCCCCTCTAGGGCCACCCAGCACAGTGCCATTGCCTCAGACTGCAAAACTCCCGAGATCCCACAAAATGACGTTTTGTCTCGTTTTCGATTCCAAAAAAGCGGGAAAGTACAGGATCCCCTAAGTTCGGGTATGTTCAGTTCTCGAGGAACCGAGCCTGAGCATCTCTACTAGAAATGCACCCTCTCAATCGCTTTAGCTTATTTCAATAATCTCACTCAGCACAACTAGTGCTTTATACATTACCAGCAATGCCTTTACTCCTCACCTGTGCGTGTGCAAACTTCTGCTTTCCTGTAAACGCCATCAACTTGCCCTGTACACCTCTGATGCACAACCCACAGGCCGTGGGTTGCACGACACCTGCAAAGCCATTTTACAAATACTGCAGCGACCTGGCTGGATGTTAAGCGACAGAGCAATGACACAAACACACGGCAGTTCCTACCACATCTAGGACATATTGGCACACAGCAGTGGCAGAGAAGAAAAATGGGTGTCCTCCCTCCCTCCCACCCACCGTTATGTTGGATCTTAAAAAGGAATACAAAAACCGCGAGATCCAACGACATAACGATGACGTTTTGCCTAGTTTTCAAATCCGAAAAAGCGTGACAGGCTCGGTACTCGGATCTGCTAAGTTCACGTATGTTCAGTTCTTGGGGAACCGAGCCTGAGCATCTCTACTAATAAGAGCTCAGTTCCCCAGATCCCCAGGGGCTGCCCCACGGAACTGTATTTTCTGGGGTCCCGTAGATCTTCTCACAGCGTAGTGCGAAAACCAGGACTATGTGATGCTGCAGAGGGAGTTGTGATGTGAAGGACCAAGCAGAAGCCTCCACCATAAAGCTTCTGATCGGTCCTCCCATTATCCTCCCTCACACATGCACACACAATTTAAAAGGGTAAAATAAAATGTTTGCCGGAGGAAAATGAAATGAAGAAAGAAGTAAGTTATTCAAATTTAGGGTAAAGCAGCTTTGTTTCTAATTGGGAGCAGTATTGTGTTGTATAAAAAGGACACAAAGAAAGTTAGATTATGACACAAGTCATTTCTTCTAATGGCCTGATATCTAAACAGATAACGGAGTTTAAAGAACAGCTGTACTTTGTCGCTAACATGTCGGTTTAATTATGATTTCACGTCAGTGACTGACGTTGTGGGATGAAATTTCTCAGACATGTATGAACGTAGTGGGCGTGTTTTGTTTAATAACAGAACTGCAAGAAGTGAAATACAGTGCTCGTAGTTTACACTTCCCTCCTAAAATATGAGCCCAAACTGGCATTATGTTTTATAAAGATGGTGACATATTACATATGACTTATTACATTTTCCTTCTTACATTTATTATACTTTACTTTACATTTTACAGCTTCCCAAGTCATTGCAAATAGCAGAGATGGGGTGATAGTCCGTATCATTAAAGGGATTCATTTGCGCCATCCAATCACCATTTATATAGGAAAATGCATTTAGAGGCACAAAGCTGATGTAAAAAATAAATCATTAAAATAATACACATGCCATACAAAACTAAGACAGTCCCATGATTTAAATAAGACATGCATGATGTTCAACATGTGCAGTAATTTAGGAGAAAAATTAAAAAGCTCTGATTGATTAGGGGATGAGAGACCCCAAACCGATAGCTAGGACTTTGAAGTGACATTTTTTACTTTTGACAGCACATGTATCTAAACTCACACCCCTTCCTACCCCTCCCCTCCCCCGTTTGTTAAAGAAACCAAAATACAAAGATGAATTAGGGTAATCCAGGACCCTTAGAGCCCACAGGGCCCAGGTGGAAGACTAAGTTGCCTGATGGATGATCCGGCTATGGCTACAAAATGAAATAGATACATATTTTTTGATCAGTGTATTACCCTTTTACCGGTGGTAGTCATATTCCCGGTACTGATAATACCGACAGTTAGTTTAATGATATAAAATCTCCGATACTTACATGCCCGGCAATTATTAAATATAGATTCACCTTAATTATGACACAGGAAGTATCAGACAGTGTTCAGCTACATTCCGAAGACAAGAAATCACGGCGCAACGTTTTGACGTCATTAAAAATGGCGGCCGTCATGTTAGCGGTTTTAAAGCGGCAATGCTGGGTTCCTTTGCCTAACTCATCTAAGCTAAGAGTTAGGGTTAGGGTTAGGGATTAGGTTAGTGTTAGGGTTAGGTTTTAGGTTAGGGTTAAGGATCGGGACCCAGCCGCTTTTAAACCACTAATATGACAATCGCTAATTTAAATGACGTTAAAACGTTGTGCCGTCATTTCTTGTCTTTGGAATGTAGCTCAACACCGTCACATGCTTCACGTGTCATTATTATGGTGAGTCTATAATTATTTATTGTCGCCCATGTAAGCATCGGATATTTCATGTCGCTAAACTAACTGTCGGTGTTATCAGTACCGGGTAAACGAACCCAAACCTGCATTTACTACAGTCTCTTCTGCTATTTCACCATTTCATTTCACTGAATACACATACACATTTCTCTAATTTATCAGCTGTCTCCTATGAAATTAAAACATTGTTAAAAGAGACAACGATGTGTTTTGTAAGAAAAGCAAATCTCTGGTTTTCTGCAAATGTTCTGTAATGTATCATTACACTCCAACAAAAAGTCACCATAAACAGTCATCTCCGAGTGGTGAATTAAACAAGATTGTTCTTTCCTGTCACATTGATGAAGGACTTGTGGGCTATATTCATAACAAACACATCATTAGTGCACATATATTTAAGCTGATTATTTCATTCAGCACTAAAGATGTTAGGCTAAAGGAATAAGAGGATGAAATTGCCCTTCATTTTTTTTTTTTAAATACCAGGTTCTGTGTCTCATTTAAATTTCCCAATAATTTCAGCGGGAATATCCCAAACCTTTTATCAACTTTAAAACAATTATATATTTAAAGAGCACATAAACCCACACAAATAAATACCAAAACTGTATAAATTACTACATAAAATAAAGGACCGCAAACAAATATTTAAACTGTATTTATATAAATCTGTCCAGATTGCAGTATCCCAGATTCATTTGCAGAGAACTGTCATATATAAAATACTGTCTAAGCAGGTGGAACTTCTCTATCTTGCATCAATATGAATAATTCAAGTCTAGTGCACATAAGCAGTTAGCTTCATATATGCAAGTGATTAGTTTGTCAGTTAATGGGAATGTCTTCTACAAATGGTAGAAATTTGACTATATCACTGAACATTTTTAAAGGAATAACTGACCATGCTCTCTATTGATATTTCAGACTTTAACTTACCTGTGTAGCTATTTGTACATTGGCTTCCCCCAATGAAACAGCTTAAAGCAATTTAGAAAAGAGAGATGATTTCACAGGACAAAAAAACTATACTGATATACAGGGCTGGACTGGCCATCTGGCAAATGCCAGAAGGGCCGATGGCTAGTTGGGCCGATCCAGCCATCTGCATGCCCGCCCGAGCAGAGCACCTCCCTGTGCGCTGCTCGGCGGACGGAGATTCAGTACGTGCAGCCGATGCAAGTAATCACCTGTCACGAGGTGCATGTCCCTTTTGACACATTTTGTTTGCTACTTGTCTATTGAGGGGGGCCCAAAATTTCACTGTACCTGGGCCCCAAATTTCTCTTGCCGGTCCTGTACATACCATTATCTTTTACTGGTAAGTCCTATGCTGCAAATAGAGAGTCAAGCAGTGCGTAATACATTTGTATCTCACGGGACACCGAATAACAATGAGCTTTGCAAAAAGTACTGTAATATTATTATTATCTGAAACAGAGGTGGGTCTATGTGCTTTAAATGCCAGGGCTGATTTTTAGTACCAGTCCGGCCCTGTTGATATACGGGTGAGGGCCTCCCTTAAAGGGTACCTGTTTTACACACTCAACTATCATCATCATCATCATCAACATTTAGTTATATAGCGCCAGCAAATTCCGTAGCGCTTTACAATTGGGAACAAACATTGATAAGACAATACTGGGTAATACAGACAGACAGAGAGGTAAGAGAACCCTGCTTGAAAGCTTACAATCTATGGGACAATGGGAGCTAGAAACACAAGGGCATGTGCTACATCATATTGCACAATGGACCAGCTAGACTACAAAGGTAAAAGTATTGAGTGTGCTGTGTGTGTGGCAATGTTGGTCAGAGGGTTGTTGACTTGAGTTAGCTGTGTAGAGGGTGGTAATAGGGTAATCTAGAGAAATTAAGATGATGGTTGAGGAATATCATAACCTTGTCTGAAGAGGCGGGTTTTCAGTGAACGCTTGAAGGTTTGAAGACTAGAGGAGAGTCTTACTGTGCGAGGGAGGGAATTCCACAAAGTGGGTGCAGCCCGGAAAAAATCCTGTAACCGAGAATGGGAGGATGTGATGAGAGTGGAGGAGAGACGTAGATCTTGTGCAGAACGGAGGTGTCGAGTAGGGAGATATTTCGAGACAAGTGAGGAAATGTATGTCGGTGCAATTTTGTTGATGCCCTTGTATGTTAGTAGAAGAATTTTATATTGGGTTCGTTGAAATACAGGCAGCCAATGTAGAGACTGACAGAGTGGCTCAGCAGAGGAATAACGGTTTGTAACGAAAATCAATCTAGCCGCTGCGTGCAAAATAGATTGTAGGGGTTCAAGTCTGACTTTGGGAAGACCAGTAAGGAGGGAATTGCAATAGTCGATGCGGGAGATGATGAGTGCATGAATTAATGTTTTTGCGGTGTCTTGTGTCAGATATGTACGTATTCTGGAAATGTTCTTTAGGTGTATGTAACATGATTTAGATATAGAGTTGATGTGGGGAATAAACAACAGTTGTGAATCAAGGATTACACCTAGGCAACGAGCTTGCGGGGTGGGATTTATGGTCATGTTATCAACAGAAATAGAAATGTCAGGCAGGAAGCTTCTGTTTTTGGGTGGGAATATTATTAATTCAGTTTTTGAGAGATTGAGTTTGACACTACACATTAAACAGTTATCTGAACAGATAACATAACAATTAACAACTGTAAAGTGTCTTAGACAGTTATATATTTGTATATATCTACATTATTATTATTATTATTATTATTATTATTATTATTATTACTATTATTAATCTTTATTTATAGGGCGCCTCAAGGTTTCCGCAGCGCTGTACAAAATACAGACAGTGGACCATACAGGGTAGAAACATACCGAACAATAATCAAAAAATACCAGTACTTCAAAGCTCCAAACATAGTTAACACATTGAAGATCGAGTAAAAGAATAGGTAGAGAGACAGGAGGGACAAGGGCCCTGCTCGTGAGAGCTTACATTCTAAAGGGAGGGGAAACAGACAAGAGGCACAATGGAAAGTCAGAAGGGACCAATCGCAAGAGAAGCGAGAGGCAGGACAGAGTAAGAGAGAGTTGAGGAAATCAGGCATGGAGAGCAGGTTAGGTGGATGGCTGGTAGGTTTTGAGGAAGAAGTGAGTTTTAATTGCCTGTTTGAAGGTGCACAAATTAGGGGACAGTGGGAAGGGGGGGCAGCCCAGGAAAAGCTACTCTGAAGTTACTCATCTTCTGAGCAGATATAACTATTCATAAGTATTAATCAGAGTGTGAACATTACATGTACTGGCAGTAACATGCTCACTATGCTCCTGATAATACATAACATCAGACTTTAAGACGTCTGCCAGCTCTCAGCATATTGGCTCTAAACGGTCACATGAGTTTAGTGCCACAGGAAGCATAACACAAAGAGCTAGGGGCACAGGTTTAGATGGTTTTCTCAAGACTGTGTTTGTGTTAATAAATGTACATTTCAATTAAACTTTTATTCCGGCTGCACTATTAATAAGTAGACATGCCCTGGAGGGTTAGCACCAGGAAATATTATGCTAAGATCTATTTTCAAGATGCCATTTTACGGCACCTAAATGATACTTACAAACAACTGAATGCTGACATGTGATACCCAGCTATACAGGTGCATACTGTTACCTTAGCAAATAGTTAATGCATATTTTTTTGACTATTTTCTAAACACTGCAAATCATAAATTGCTTCATCGCTTTATTTCCCAATAAATAAATATTTAAGAATTCACAGCACATTATCATTTTCATGTACTATGAATTTTCTTCTAATTACCATGAAAAAAAGCAATAGGAAAAAGCCAGCATCTGGCTAACTCAGCATTGTCATTTTTTTTTTTAACTTAGAACTTGCACCTGTCTTAAACAATGATGAATTGTAAAGCACAATCTTTGTTCACTCATTTGTCTGATAACTACGTCTCTGATAATAATTAATTTGCATATTTAATTTCCTCAGTTTTGAAAGAGCACTTATGAACCTTTCCCTAATTATTACAAATTTTTTTGCTGTTCATTATTCATGGAATGTATTTAATAAATAAATTGAAATTTTCCTTTCAAAGCACATTTGCAATTATTATTTTTCCCCCGCATGTATCATTTTCACTGCATTCTAAGTCACTTCCAGGAAAGCAAAATAATTTATGTGGTTACAGCATTATGATGTATAACAATGTATATTTTCTAAAGCTAATTTTGTTTTGCTACCGTTTTATTGTGCACATCGTATCATCGAAAGTGTCTATATTTTGCTTGTTTTAGCTGTTCAGCATCAAATATTTAACAGTTTAACTTTTTCCATCATATATTTATCATATATTACTAGAGAAACCCGATGGTAACCGCCTTAAATTAAACTGGAATGTAATGACTAAATTACTTATTTAAAAGAATTCAATAACTTTTTTATACACTACATTACATTACATGTAGAAAATTCAGCAATGCCGTATAATGAATAAATAACTATATTATGAATCACTATATTAAAGAAACTAAATAATTTATTTATACACTATAATATATGTTTAACTTTTTCCATCGAAGTTACATTGCTGGACATGTTCCCCACAAGACACATTGATATATGTGGCTGCAGTTTCTAGACCACCCAGCAGATCACATGTTCCAGGTCAACCAGCAGGGCTGCAAATAACTGTCACAGTTTCCAGACCATCCTGCAGGTCCCATGTTCCAGGCCACCCAGCAGGTGCACAGGGAGAAGTTTCCAAAAACAACCAGCAGGTGCACAGGTGTATTGACAACTGTCACATTTTCCAGAGGACAATGGTAATGCATTGTTGTAAATGGAGGGAGCACATGTTGCGAAATAACTCAGATTACAACACCAGTATTTTACTGCAAATCTACAGACCAAGACCTTTAATTTGGTATATGATGTGCCCTGCTCAGATTATGGCATTATAGAAATAAGTCACTGATAAAAGCCGTACTTATGCTATTAATATATAGATATATACCCATCATTAAGAAGATATTTTATTAACTCTAATACCAAAAGAGAACCCGATCTCTATCTATATTTAATGCAACCTTTAGCAATTTTTTTTCTCGGTACAAATAAAACATTATTTACTGAGTTAATCCACTGAAGATAGAACTATTAACCAATGATTGTCAATCATTATTGCTAATCATTATGCTAACTGAAACAAAGAGGATTTGTTCATGTCTAATTAATTATTGTATAAATGGTTTGTGAAGATTTTCTTGTGGAAAAATACATGTTACATTGGTGAATTTCTGATGTGAAGTGGAACCAGGTCTCTCCATAAATAATCACCTATAAAACCCAGAATTTCAGCAGCCATTTCAGCATTTTGGAAATCGGTGCAACAATGCTTGATCCCTCTTAAAAGCAGCTCTGGTTACTGTGAAGTCTAATTAGTGGAACAGTCAAGAAAGACAAGTATTTTATAGTAATTTCAAACCATATTACATAATTTGCAAGATTGAAAGAAGACAAACTTCCGTCATGTGCAAATTATTTTCCGACAGTGTTGATTCTTACAAAGGCACAACAACCCTCAATAATGGACCTGTTATTTTATCCAAACACTGGAGGCAAATTTCATTATGATTCCATAAACAGTCATTACAGTAATCTCGTGGACCAATTATTATCATTATTATTATCATTTATTTATTAGATGCCACAAAGTTCCGTAGAGCTGTACATGAAAAGTTGGGAAAAAAAAGTTCACAAACATTTACGTAGCATAGTTTAACTGAAAAGTGTGCGTAACAAATACAATTAGCAATACAAGATGGGTAACATAAAACAAGTCATATTTCAAAGGCCAATTCCCAGCCAAGATGGCAAAGGTAGACAAATGTAACAAGGGAGGGTAGGAAGCAAGTGGGGAAGATGAGGAAGGAAGGGAAAAAGAGAAAGGAGTGACCTGCCTTTGGGAGTTTATCATTTAAAGGGAAGGTATTGGAGTAAAAGAATGAGGGGGTGACACATAAAGGGATTAGTCTTCAAAGCTGTTCTGCTAAATATTTGTTCCATTCTGCACTTGGTCATGGAAGTTTGCATGTTTTGCACACAGAATTTAGCCTTCAATGTTTCCAGTCCTCCTCCAACCACACCACACAGCAAAATAAATTGAATATAGTTGTCTCAACTCTATTCATAGCCTATAAATTCCTTGAAATTTAAACTTGCAATACAATGTGGAATGACAATACAGAGAATTTGCAAGCAAAAGCGGAACTCAAAGATTGTATTGCTGAATTTCCATTGTGAAACTCGATTTGAGCTGCAATTTTAATCTCATCAACTGTTGATATAATTTCTTGTTTGAAAATCATACAATTTACTTTTAGCATCTAGTTAACAAGTTTTCACCACGTCCTTTGGTAAATCAATGATGAATCAATGATTTAGGTGAAATTGTCTTTTCTCAAAGAATCTTTGGCATAGATAATTAAGTTCAAACCATACTTTACATAGTTAAAATACACACTAAAGGCCTAAATGATAAGATTTAAACCCATATTCCCCAAAACAGGTAATGGTCAATTCATGTAAGAGTAAAACATGCTTCTTGAATTTGATGATAAATTCCTAGGTTTTTTAGAAAACTGGGCTTTAATATAATTACTGCTAATATAGAGTAGTGACATTTTCTTGAATTTGGTAGAATAAAGATACATTTTACAATTGGTATAATTTCAACATAAATGTGGCAACTAATTTAGTTGGAAAAATTAACCTGAAAAACATTTATTTTTTTTAAAAAAAAGGGTTGTTTTTTTTTACTTAAAAGCACTATGGTGAAAAGTACTTTAGTTAATGGAGGGCTTACTTCATGGGAAGACAATGACTTTGGTAATCAAATATCTAGAATCAACCCTCTCCAAAATGAATAAGAACAGAGAACACATTGACCATTAATCTCACACTGGTAACCAAACCATTACTAATTTTCTTATTTTTGATTTAGAAATTTAAACTACTGTAACTTTGTCTCCAATGTATGATGATAGAAGGATAAGAGATGAAGGTGAAAGCAGCTTACCCAAGAAAAAGGGAAGTGACAGGCATGCGTCCCAGTGTGATATTTTCTTCCAACATTTTAGCTCAGGCATTTTATCATTTTAGATCTAGATCATTTTAGATTTTAGATCTAGAAATAGATTGACTTGGGAATGTGATTAAAAGTACTTTAATTGTGGCAGAGGTGGGATGACTTAGAGTTTATGAAAAAAGGGGCAGTAGTATTTTTGCTTCCACAAAAGGTAGTTGACTGTTGTGGTGAATATTTTTAGTCACTTCCCTTTTGGCAAACACCTTGACACAAAGGTGCATAAATCCATTATAATTACAGTACTATAATGATAAATTAGCTTGTTACAAGCCACAATGAACTCTTTTGCAATAATGTCTGTTCACAGCATTTCTAATGAAATACATACAATAGTGGACATTTCAAATTAATTTTAACCTGTTCCTGTCCAAATCTTATGCAGATCATGTCCGTAGATGACACTTAGAATCGCACATCATACAAGCTTACTGAATTTCACAGTAAGTAAAAATGCAAATATATAAATTTCCATAGATATAAATATACACACAAGAAAGTTCAAATATTTTTGGGCAAAATAAGGTTGCACAGAAATACTTTGCAGCAGTTTAACAGAAAATGAATGGGCAAAAATACCATGCATGGGCAAAAATACCACTTCTTGAATCCCTCCCAGGTTATGCAGCCTTGGGGTGCATGGCTGTGTGAACCCCCCTTGGCTGTGTGCACAGCTTCAGCAAAAATCACACAGCCTTGGAGGGGTGTGATTGTGTAAACATTTTCACCTATAAAGTAACTCAGATGGGATCATAGAAAGGTGGATGGGACCAGAGTTGTATATGCTACTGTCACTACTGAGCCCTGGGTACTTTGTATCTCCCCAGCCCTCTCTCAATACCCCTGGCCAATTTCTACCCATTTTAATCCAAAAGGGACATACGACAAGTATGATTAGGCATATGCATGTTTTATAGGTGACTCGCAGACCTGGAGTTATAAGTTCAATCCCTGACCATGGCCTTATCTGTGTGGAGTTTGTATGTTCTCCCCGTGTTTGCGTGGGTTTCCTCCGGGTACTACGGTTTCCTCCCACACTCCAAAAACATACTGGTAGGTTAATTGGCTGCTATCAAAATTGACCATAGTCTCTCTCTCTCTCTCTCTCTGTCTGTCCGTATGTGTATGTAAGAGAATTTAGACTGTAAGCTCCAATGGGGCAGGGACTGATGTGAATGAGTTCTCTGTACAGCGCTGCAGAATCAGTGGCGCTATATAAGTAAATGGTGATGATAATAGGTTTGATGATAGGTTCGACTTAGTTTTCAAATTGCTATCATAAAGCACCCCTTCCCCACAGTCTCATTACTCATTACTTATAAACACACAATGTCACATTAACTCAGCGTGGGCATATGTTATCAACAGTAAAATAATATTTAGGCAATAGGTGATAAAACTGTACTTAACATAATAGTGTAAGAAATACATTAGTTAATATGATTATTAAGCAGTTAATATATGAACATGTGTATATATATAAATATAAAAACGTTAAGAAAAAAACTTAGGGACTACATTACTTTACGAATTGGCTGAAGTTTTAGACTATACTCCTATCTCTCAAGCAAATAAAGATTCATTTAAATAAATGCATAAATAAATACTGACTAGTGATGAGCAAATCTCCATTGTTTCAGTTTAAAGAGCAATCTAAGATTACTGTTTCAAGCAGAAGAGTCATCTAAAAAGATATTTTAAGGTATAGAAAGCTATTTTTAAGGTAAATGTGCTCAGTTTGTAATTTCTTACTTATTTATAGCAATTGCTGTTCAAAGCACACAAAAAATGTTTAAAAAAAACAGCACTTTAGAAAACAATTTGCAGTATGATTAGAACATCCTGCGTTGATTATATTTTGGTTTGAGAACTTCAAACTGGTCAATTCTGAAAAATAATTTTCACTCTACAATATTAACTTTTTACGCACATTGTAAGAAGCGACCAAAACTCACAGAAAAACTAGTAGTATGTCAATGCTAATAAAAGATCATTAAAAAGCTTACACACCGCAGGAAGTAAGTAACCAACTAAGAGATCAGAAAGACAAACATCTGAACAAATAGTCACTGACCAGTTGGAATGCCTAAGTATCTGTTAAATCAGAACTGTCAACACATGCTGAGTACATGGAACATTATAACAGCAATTATAACTTCAATTAAATTCCCACTAGGTCAGTGGGCTTTTAAAGATAGGAATTTAATACATCTAAGGCAAATCATGGTGATAAATCATGGAACCTTCATCCCCTAGATATATTCCTTAATCTACAAACTCTAAATCCAGAAGAGAACATTAGGAAGGCTGGCTTTCAATTAAATGACTTTTCTGATAACCAGGAGGAAAGAAAGGGGTAAAGGGAGATCAGTTTTATGAATACTTTTATTAATAATTTGATACCATAGGATTCCATTTTTCTATCAGCACTCTACAAATGAAAAATCATTCAACCTTTTCGGGTTACGATGCATACGACAGGAATTGGCTAAAATACACTTTTAAATTGGTTAATGTTATCAATGATATTAATATATGGTATACGCATTCAGCGCAGTCAATTACAAATACAGATTTGCTGTAAATTAATATATGAAAGCTTTTAGCTGTGCTAAAATATACATTAGTATCTGATTTATGTACCTTTATTTAATTTTCTATTAGCAGGCTGAGAAATAGTATGACATAGAGGGAATGTATCGGCCAGCATTAAAAACTAACTTAAGAACAAGATTATATAATATGGTCTATTACATAGTGATATTGTTCATATTTTGTAATTATAAACATTTTGAGTGCTATTTCACCCAGATGATCTTATGATCTTGTAAATGTCTGTCTATGATGCAATTATTGTTGCTATACTCTTTTATTTAATCAATCATATTGCTGCGATTAGCTTGTTAGCAGTAAATGTGAGTCTGCTGTTTTAAACCTCAGCCAAGCCGTATATGACATATTCTGTTCTTAGATTTATTAATTCCAGTACATGATTTCCATAATGAATTCACATATTTATTTATTTATTTTTATGCTTTCACATAAAATCAGTATTTGGTTATGCTTAGTTACCTTTCCTAAGTCCCATTTTTACTTTCATATGTAAGGAAAGCAAATGAGCCCCTGAACAGGGGTATTTTGCACTTCACAGACTAGACCTACCGTGAATAACATATATATTGTGACAAGGACATTGATATAGTGTTTGCAGGCAGGTATATTAGTTGCAGGTTTCTAACCTACATGTTTTAAAGCCAAAGGGAGAGTGTTTATATTTGCTAAATGCTTCCCAGAGAGATGTTCAGCTTTAGGGAAAAACTGGTAAGGGTCCCTGTGGTGTAAATGGAGAGAGAAGGGTGGGCTCCATTTACAAGGCCTAGTCTGGGTCCTCTGTTCAGACTGATTAAAGCTGGCACATGTGAGCTGTGTTTAAAAGTCTGCTAGGCAGTGGATTTAGTCTCTCATTACCTGGGGAAAGGGACTGTAGAGTCTCTGTAAGAGGAAACCTGATCTTTGCTGTGAGAAAACTGTGCTGGAACTTCTTATGGTTTGTTTTAATTTGTTTGTTAGTCAGGAGTGACTTGCATTTAGTTAGTGCAGGACAGGCAAGGTGTTTATTTTGAAGTTTCTTTTATTTTCTTGCTAAATGTAACTGGCTGAGGTCAGTTGTATCCAAAGCCTTGGACTTGTGTGATCGCTCAAGTGCAACACACTACCATCTACCCCGGAAATGTCACCTGCTCCACTACCGGTCATTTTATATATATATATATTTTAGATCCAATTCTCCAAACCTTTAACTTGCCAGACAATTGCCTACCTAATTTACTAGTGGGTAAACTCTGCATTAGAAACATACGGCATTCAGTTTGAATGTAGTGATTGCAGCTTTAGGATCCAAACGCAATGGTTTCTGGCCACAACATAATACAGTAATGGTCTAACAATTACACATTTTGCAAAGTGTGGCCGCAATATTTAATAATTCTTTGTAATCAGCCATTTGGAGATACAGGATCTCAATAAAGTGGATTTGAAAACATCCAATTGATGAGAAGGGGTTAATGAAAGTATCTACAGAAGAAGCTTTAATATTTAGATAAACAGAGTGATTGAGTGCTGTTCACGTGGTAGTCATTTGCATTGTTTCCCTCTAAGAATTCTTTTTACCGCTGTGAAATTTAGTCTACACAGTTCTGAGAGCGTAAACAATACTTGCCTACTTAATCAATCAGAATTGAGGTATAATCTTTGAAATGGGAAGACTAACCTTCTTAAGACCTGCCCCCACTACCCTGTTTTCCATTTTCTCACCACTTGATTGAATAGATAAGGGGTGAACTCAGATCTTCCAAACATAAGGAAGTTATAGGCTTTAGTAAATCACAGTCTAAGGTCATTAAATTGAATATGTGCATCATTATCATTAATGCTTATTTATAATATAATACAAAATTCTGCAGTCCTGTATACCATGGTACATAACACCTAGAGGGGGCAACATGCAAAATACAGAACAAACTAAGGCAAATGCAAAACATTCAAGAAGCATAAATGCAATAATATCTAAAACCTAATCATAATATATAAGAAAAACAAAAAATACAGCCTAATACAGAACATGCAAGGATACACAGGTGGGAGTGATCAAGAAAATGAACAATAAAACAAGAGGAGAAAATTCGCTCTTTAAAGCTTACAATCTAACAAACAGCAGTTGTCCCAGATGTACTAAGATGGCAATATATACGAAAAAGTCTGTTTTAAATGAATTTCCCATTTTCATTGACTGTCAACATTTTTAAAATTAAACTGAAACTGAAAAGTAAATGTACATGAATAAAAATCCTTTTATCTTTCTGTGTTTATCTCCTTATTATCCAATTACACAAAATGTAATACTGTATGTTAATAATTTTTATGTATATCCAATGACTTTGGTTGTCTTTGTAAATGATGATAATAACTATTATTTTTTTATTATTATATTTTATATTGAAAACATTAATGTAGCATTGCAAGATGAATATCTTCTGGATACAGGGAAGTTATCTTACAAACTCAGATGAGAATACAGGAGGTAGTTAGTTTGACTGATATTCAAGGCATGACTATTGAATTTCAAGTAGCCCCACTAAAATGAAACCATCAAAGGTGAATTTTATTTTCCCCGTAATGAAATCCTGGTCGTAAAATAGGTACTGTCGGCACATCAGATAACTCAGCACCTGTTTCACATTTACCTATATAAATCGACCTTCTCTCTACAATCTCCATAGTAACCTTTTCACAAAAATAACACTTCATTTAAGATCTCTGAAAGACAATATTTATAATGAAAAGATTCATTCTTCATCCTTTAGTTCTAAACCCAAGAACTTGGCGTTCACAGCAAATAAAGAAGTTTGCGTTAATTAGAGAAGTGGTGGTTTAAAAAAAACAAACACATAAGGGTGTATTTCTCAAAGCGCATGAAATGCTTCACATATAATAAGAACTCCCAGATGAATCAATTTAATAATGTTGGGATTTACACGAATATTATAGAATCTTCATTATTCACCCAGTCTGCTTATAGTGTAGCAGAAATGAACATCTTAGTCTGGTGGTATTAACGCTGCCATTTCCCAACCGGTTCCCAGGCCATCTGCTGCACTCATCATTTGCTGTTGTAACATTTAACAGTTACCCAACAGTGGCTTAACAGATTTGTGTACTTTTGAAAACAGCTGGTTTAATGGTGCTTCAGAATGAAAAAAATATATGTAGCTTTATTCTGCTTCCACGTCTCAATCAAAAACATGTTTATCTTTGTATTGTACATGCAATGCACACATGATGTTGCTATTTATATATATTTGTATTCTCCACGCCTTACATAACCTAGTAAACTCCTTCCTTTAACCCATCTCTCACCTAGTTTATCAAGCAGGCCTTTCCAATTTTCCAATCCTGAAATCTGTATTTTTACTAGTACTGAAAAACACACAAATAATGCTATTATATGCATAAATATCTGTAAATGATATCTGTATAACCAGTGTTCTAATTTCATAATTTCAGGGTTCATTATAAAAATGTGTGTATTATAACAAATAACACACCCCCAAGGATATGGTTAGGTACACACTATACAAAATTTCTCCAGATGCAATATGGTTAACGATTTTATTTACGAGTAAAAAAAAAAGTCCTGATCAGCATGTCAATCCATGTGTACAGACTGTACGTGTTTTACACAATTTACCTGAAGATCTGTGCTCTTCATCTGTCATAACCATCGGCTGAAAAGATTGTGACTCTGCACACTCCATAGAGATCTATGGACACTGCCGGTCCTGATTCTGCACACTCCATAGAGATCTATGGACACTGCCGGTCCTGAGTGCGTACACACTACAGAATTGTTCAATCGATAAATGAGATTTTTAGTCCGGCTTAAAAATCAAATGAAACAATGTGAAGTGCTTTGGAACGAAAATTGTTCATCATTGCAGTGTGCACACTATTGTAATATGGGGCTGAACGGTTGTCTATCATGCCATTGGCTCGATAATCAGCTGAAAACACAGTAGTATATACCAGCTTAAGACCTATGGTGACAGAACTTCCTATTTCAGTCCAATGTCCTTATTATGTCCCTTAGAAGATAAATTGCTACTTAAAGGTGTCTGTGCAGTGGTCAGAATGTATCTAGCAAATGGAATTTGATTTATCTGGGGCAGTCATGATAAATAGTACTAATAAAATTACGTTGATGGAATAATTAATGAATATGTAAGAAAAATCGGTGTCAAATGGTGTGATAGCTTTCCTTTAAGGGCCATTCTGGTCACTTGTTCCATGCCAAGCCCACGTAAGAGATGATATAATGCTGTAGACACAGTCTGTGTTTTTTAGGAGGTAAAGGAACCCATTTAGGCAATGGTACAATGTAAATTCTAATTTTGTTTCTTTTGCATTGAAGGAAAGTATTGGCTGCTATTGCATGTATAACACAAATACCGAACAGCTTTCTTGTAACACTGCAATTTAGAGTTGAGCTAGGACACGCCCCCTTCCAACTCTAAATCTGTCCGCACATTTCAAATATGCCCTACGATGCATTGCAACATTGTTTTGCTCCTTTTTTTTTATTTGCATTGTTCCTAGTTGAGGTCCAAAATGGGTAAATAATTCACTGGGGAAAAATAAAATATTTTTTTGAATATTTACAGATACTTTCAGCATCAAACTTCTTTGTTTTGTTTACAAATGATGTTCATCATCAGTATATATCATGAATCATGAATCTAAAGATAAATATATAATTATTTTTTTAAGCAGCATTTGTTTTAACCAAGACATCTTTCAATCAAATAATACATATCAGATTACATCAAGATTTCTAGGTCAAATGAATGAATCTATGAGTAGCTTCCCTGTTATTTCAGCATGAAAATAATTGACAGCCGGGTAATAATGTAATGAGATGTGAAAGGATAATTACATTAGATTTTATTATAGGTAGCTATGTTAAACCTTAAAGACTCCAATGTCTACAACAAGACTTATGGCCAATCTTGAATCTCACGCTGTGTTATGGGGAGAGGTCAGGACCAATAGGAGTATTGTCACACACGAGATTTCCAAAAACGAGGTCAAATAACTGTACACACAGATTTACAGAGTTAATTTTGGGGCCTTTTAATGTGAAAGGATCAACTACTAGCATCACACTGGATATTATCATTTATAACAGTGAAACATCATTCATTGTAAAAAAAAAAAAGCGTTCTGAGTGCCGTGAGATGGATGACATCTGATTAGTGACATTTGATGAGAGATTTGTAGTGGTCCCATGATTTTGAAGTGAAAAAAATGGATTTGAATTATAGAGAAACAATCATTGTCATTTAATGATTTATGATGGACAAAAAAGGGACTTTAATGGAAAAAAATCTACTCATCACGCGTCACGGGATGTGATGCGTGACGAGTGACGCATGATAAGTGATCTGTAGAGAGTTGCATGTAATGAGTGATCTGTGATGAGTGAAACAAGATAAAGGAGGGATGCTTACTAGAAGAGACAATTGATGACGCTTCACTTCAATATGAGTGAACCATAGTGAGTCAAGACAACCACAGTATGTTAAGCTCGTCATCTTCGGTTAAAAAAATATATACAGAATGCTACAGGATGTTGCTATACTATAATACAATGTATATTGTAAAAGTTGAAACTAATTTTTTACCAATAGAGAGTGGATTACAGTATGTACTGCGCAGGATAGAAAAGTGGTGTGTAAAAGAGCTCATGAATTACTTTTTAGAAGCCAAACACACAGCCATTATCACATGTCACTAATCACACAGCCATCATTACATGTCACTAATCACACAGCCATCATTACATGTCATTCATCACACAGCCATCATTACATGTCACTCACCACACAGCCATCATTACATGTCACTCATCACACAGCCATTACATGTCACTCATCACACAGCCATCATTACATGTCACTCATCACACAGCCATCATTACATGTCACTCATCACACAGCCATCATTACATGTCACTCATCTCACAGCCATCATTACATGTCACTCATCACACAGCCATCATTACATGTCACTCATCACACAGCCATCATCACATGTCACTCATCACACAGCCATTACATGTCACTCATCACACAGCCATCATTACATGTCACTCATCACACAGCCATCATTACATGTCACTCATCACACAGCCATCATTACATGTCACTAATCACACAGCCATCATTACATGTCATTCATCACACAGCCATCATTACATGTCACTCACCACACAGCCATCATTACATGTCACTCATCACACAGCCATTACATGTCACTCATCACACAGCCATCATTACATGTCACTCATCACACAGCCATCATTACATGTCACTCATCTCACAGCCATCATTACATGTCACTCATCACACAGCCATCATTACATGTCACTCATCACACAGCCATCATCACATGTCACTCATCACACAGCCATTACATGTCACTCATCACACAGCCATCATTACATGTCACTCATCACACAGCCATCATTACATGTCACTCATCACACAGCCATCATTACATGTCACTCATCACACAGCCATTACATGTCACTCATCACACAGCCATCATTACATGTCACTCATCACACAGCCATCATTACATGTCACTCATCACACAGCCATTACATGTCACTCATCACACAGCCATCATTACATGTCACACATCACACAGCCATCATCACATGTCACTCATCACACAGCCATTATCACATGTGACACATCACACAGCCATCATTACATGTCACTCATCACACAGCCATCATTACATGTCACTCATCACACAGCCATCATCACATGTCACTCGTCACACAGCCATCATCACATGTCACTCATCACACAGCCATGATCACATGTCACTCATCACACAGCCATCATCACATGTCACTCATCACAAAACCATCATCACATGTCACTCAACACACAGCCATCATCACATATCACTTGTCACACAGCCATCATTACATGTCACTCATCACACAGCCATCATTACATGTCACTCATCACACAGCCATCATCACATGTCACACATCACACAGCCATCATTACATGTCACTCATCACACAGCCATCATTACATGTCACTCATCACACAGCCATCATCACATGTCACTCATCACACAGCCATCATTACATGTCACTCATCACACAGCCATCATTACATGTCACTCATCACACAGCTATCATCACATGTCACTCATCACACAGCCATCATCACATGTCACTCATCACACAGCCATCATTACATGTCACTCATAACACAGCCATCATTACATGTCACTTATCACACAGCCATTATCACATGTCACTCATCACACAGCCATCATTACATGTCACTCATCACACAGCCATTATCACATGTCACTCATCACACAGCCATTACGTGTCACTCATCACACAGCCATCATTACATGTCACTCATCACACAGCCATCATTACATGTCACTCATCACACAGCCATCATCACATATCACTCATCACACAGCCATCATTACATGTCACTCATCACACAGCCATTATCACATGTCACTCATCACACAGCCATCATTACATGTCACTCATCACACAGCCATTAAAACATGTCACTCATCACACAGCCATTATCACATGTCACTCATCACACAGCCATCATCACATGTCACTCATCACACAGCCATCATTACATGTCACTCATCACACAGCCATCATTACATGTCACTCATCACACAGCCATTATCACATGTCACTCATCACACAGCCATCATTACATGTCACTCATCACACAGCCATCATTACATGTCACTCATCACACAGCCATCATCACATATCACTTGTCACACAGCCATCATTACATGTCACTCATCACACAGCCATCATCACATGTCACACAGCCATCATTACATGTCACTCATCACACAGCCATCATCACATGTCACTCATCACACAGCCATCATTACATGTCACTCATCACACAGCCATTATCACATGTCACTCATCACACAGCCATCATCACATGTCACTCATCATACAGCCATCATTACATGTCACTCATCACACAGCCATTATCACATATCACTTGTCACACAGCCATCATCACATGTCACACATCACACAGCCATCATTACATGTCACTCATCACACAGCCATCATTACATGTCACTCATTACACAGCCATCATCACATGTCACTCATCACACAGCTATCATCACATTTCACTCATCACACAGCCATCATCACATATCACTTGTCACACAGCCATCATCACATGTCACACATCAGACAGCCATCATTACATGTCACTCATCACACAGCCATCATTACATGTCACTCATCACACAGCCATCATCACATGTCACTCATCACACAGCCATCATTACATGTCACTCATCACACAGCCATTATCACATGTCACTCATCACACAGCCATCATTACATGTCACTCATCACACAGCCATCATTACATGTCACTCATCACACAGCCATCATCACATGTCACTCATCACACAGCCATCATTACATGTCACTCATCACACAGCCATTATCACATGTCACTCATCACACAGCCATCATTACATGTCACTCATCACACAGCCATCATCACATGTCACTCATCACACAGCCATCATTACATGTCACTCATAACACAGCCATCATTACATGTCACTTATCACACAGCCATTATCACATGTCACTCATCACACAGCCATCATTACATGTCACTCATCACACAGCCATTATCACATGTCACTCATCACACAGCCATTACGTGTCACTCATCACACAGCCATCATTACATGTCACTCATCACACAGCCATCATTACATGTCACTCATCACACAGCCATCATTACATGTCACTCATCACACAGCCATCATCACATATCACTCATCACACAGCCATCATTACATGTCACTCATCACACAGCCATTATCACATGTCACTCATCACACAGCCATCATTACATGTCACTCATCACACAGCCATTAAAACATGTCACTCATCACACAGCCATTATCACATGTCACTCATCACACAGCCATCATCACATGTCACTCATCACACAGCCATCATTACATGTCACTCATCACACAGCCATCATTACATGTCACTCATCACACAGCCATTATCACATGTCACTCATCACACAGCCATCATTACATGTCACTCATCACACAGCCATCATTACATGTCACTCATCACACAGCCATCATCACATATCACTTGTCACACAGCCATCATTACATGTCACTCATCACACAGCCATCATCACATGTCACACATCACACAGCCATCATTACATGTCACTCATCACACAGCCATCATCACATGTCACTCATCACACAGCCATCATTACATGTCACTCATCACACAGCCATTATCACATGTCACTCATCACACAGCCATCATCACATGTCACTCATCATACAGCCATCATTACATGTCACTCATCACACAGCCATTATCACATATCACTTGTCACACAGCCATCATCACATGTCACACATCACACAGCCATCATTACATGTCACTCATCACACAGCCATCATTACATGTCACTCATTACACAGCCATCATCACATGTCACTCATCACACAGCTATCATCACATTTCACTCATCACACAGCCATCATCACATATCACTTGTCACACAGCCATCATCACATGTCACACATCAGACAGCCATCATTACATGTCACTCATCACACAGCCATCATTACATGTCACTCATCACACAGCCATCATCACATGTCACTCATCACACAGCCATCATTACATGTCACTCATCACACAGCCATTATCACATGTCACTCATCACACAGCCATCATTACATGTCACTCATCACACAGCCATCATTACATGTCACTCATCACACAGCCATGATCACATGTCACTCATCACACAGCCATCATTACATGTCACTCATCACACAGCCATTATCACATGTCACTCATCACACAGCCATCATTACATGTCACTCATCACACAGCCATCATTACATGTCACCAGGGCCGGACTGGGACTAAAAATCAGCCCTGGCATTTAAAGCACACAGGCCCACGTGGACTCCATGCACTATATTGTTGCACACTGATGCTGGCGCAGTACAACATGATGTAGTATGAGTGTGTGTGGGGGGGGAGGGGGTATTTATTTCTCCTAATGACCCTCAACATTACATTATTAGCACCCCAATTACATCAATAAATACCATGACAATACATTATTAGTACCCAAATTACAGCAATAAATAACCCCCCACACACACTCATACTACATCAATCACCCCCACATTATAGCAACCGGCATCACCCCCCACATTACAGCATCACTCCCCACATTACAGCGTCCAGCATCACCCCCCACATTACAGCGTCCAGCATCACTCCCCACATTACAGCGTCCAGCATCACCCCCCACATTACAGAGTCCAGCATCACCCCCCACATTACAGCGTCCAGCATCACCCCCCACATTACAGCAACCGGCATCACCCCCCACATTACAGCGTCCAGCGTCACCCCCCACATTATAGCAATACCCTCTCCTACTTATTAGCAATACTAAGCACCAAACACACTACAACATTGCCACCAGCACGCCACCCCATACTACAGCAATACCACCAATTATACAGACGCCACTGTAGGAAACAATGTTTTGCTTTTTTCAAATCTCCCACAAAATAGCAACTACGAACAGAGTACTTACACACACATATAGGTAACAGGTACCCTTTTCCCTCAATGAAATAGTAATGGCAGAATTTTCATGAATCATTCCACATGAAATAAAACTAACATATATCTAAAAAAAACATAACTATTGAATGATCAGTTGAACCCACACGGCAGCATTAAAAGTATTTCCATCTACAGCAAAATGTCAGAGAAAAATATTTTTGTTTTACTACAGTAATTGGATATGCGTCTTTTCTATTCATTTTAAATAACACAGTATATAAATTAAGGGGGATAGAGGAGGTGGGTGAGAAAATAATTGGATGTGACCCATAATGATCCATCAGTTTGATTAGATAGGAAACATTTCGATTATTTACCTGGAGACGTCTACCCCCTTGACTCACAGGCAGGGCTGACAAGAGGAATTTTGGGCCCTGATACAGCAACTTCTTTGGGCTCCCATCATATTCAACAATGAAAAACTTGCCTTTGGCAGAAGTTCATATGATGCCACACCGTAGTGTGCCCAGTTCATATTATGCCACATCGTAGTGCCCCAAGGTCATATTATGCCACATAGTATTACCCTCAATTCATATTTGGTCATGCAGAAGTGCCCACAAATCATATTATGGCATAGTAGTGCCCCCAAAACATATACCATACAGTAGTGCCCACAAATCATATTATGTCACAACAGTGCCTCCAAATCATATTATGCCACAATAGTGACCCCAAATAACATTATGCCATAGTAGTGCCCCCAAATCATTAGTAAAGCTCAGACAAAAACTCATTCACAAATAAAAATTGGTACAGCATATCAGATTCTGAGTGTGAGTCCCAAGAGCAGCTTAATACATCATTTACAATGCAAACAAAAATAGATATATTGACATAATTACAGATAAAATTTATGACAAGCAATGTTTTTTCCTCTTAATTAAAAATCTCTGTACAGATAAATATGCAAAAAACATTACAGCGCAATAATGAGCAATACATAGTGTTAAACATTATTGGATACGCTGTAGTGTTCCCAGTTCAAGAAAGGATGGTTAAAAACATATTCCACACGAGCAAATATATGAACTTACCTGATTATGGCATCCTGTGTTCTGTTCTCCTACTGGGCACGCTGGGCGAGGAGGGATCAGCAGCTGTCAGCTCACACAGGCAGTGGGGAGCAGGAATAGAGGGCAGTGGTCGAAGCAGAAATTTAGGAGTGGGGGTATAGAAAATATAAGTGAATGGAGTATGAAGGCTTGATTTTTTATTTTTTTTAACACTTGTCCCCTCTGTGCATTTCCATTCTTCATTACTACTTGTGTTTTATGATGGCTGCATCCCTGACATTCCCATTCTTAAGATGTCTCTCCCTTTACACTTTCTTTTACCTATGCCCCTGCACCACCTTCTCCGCTGTCTCTAACAAATCTTCCTGTACCACCTACTCCCCTGGCTCTCTCACACGTCTTCCTGCACCCTCTACCCCCCGGCTCTCTCACTCCTCTTCCTGCACTCCCTACCACCCTGGCTCTCTCACCCCCTCTCCCAGAACCCCCTTCCCCTTTGGCTCTCTCACCCCCTCTCCCAGCACCCCCTTCTCCTTTGGCTCTCTCACCCCCTCTCCCAGCACCCCCTTCCCCTTTGGCTCTCTCACCCCCTCTCCCAGAACCCCCTTCCCCTTTGGCTCTCTCACCCCCCTCTCCCAGCACCCCCTGGCTCTCTCACCCCCTCTCCCAGAACCCCCTTCCCCTTTGGCTCTCTCACCCCCTCTCCCAGCACCCCTTGGCTCTCTCACCCCTTCTCCTAGCACCCCCTGGCTCTCTCACCCCTCTCACAGCACCTCTTCCCCTTTGGCTCTCTCACCTCCTTCGGCTCTCTCACCCCCTTTCCCAGCACCCCCTTCGGCTCTCTCACCCCCTCTCCCAGCACCCCCTTCAGCTCTCTCACCCCCTCTCCCAGCACCCCCTTCAGCTCTCTCACCCCCTCTCCCAGCACCCCCTTCAGCTATCTCATCCCCTCTCCCAGCACCCCCTTCAGCTCTCTCTCCCCCTTTCTCAGAACCCCCTTCAGCTCTCTCACCCCCTTTCCCAGCACCCCCTTCGGCTCTCTCACCCCCTCTCCCAGCACCCCCTTCGGCTCTTTCACCCCCTCTCCTAGCACCCCCTGGCTCTCACCCCCTCTCCCAGCATGCCCTGGCTCTCACCCCCTCTCCCTGCACCCCTTTCGGCTCTCTCACCCCCTCTCCCAGCACCCCCTGGCTCTCACCCCCTTTCCCAGCACCCCGGCTCTCACCCCCGCGACCCCCCCCCCCCAGAAAATCGCGGACACCCCCGCGACCCCCCCCCGAAAATCGCGGCACCCCCGCGACTCCCCCTAAAATCGCGGCACCACGCGACCCCCCCTAAAATCGCGGGAACCCCACCCGAAAATCGCGGCACCCCCGCGACCCCCCCCTCCCCCCCAAAAATCGCGGCACCCCCGCGACTCCCTCCCCCCCGAAAATCGCGGCACCCCCCCTCTTCAGTAAAAGAAAAAACAAATTAAAAAAAAAAGTAAACTCACCAGTGTAACTGGCTGCACAGCATAACGGGGGAGGGAGCTGTGGAGCGCGCAGCAGAGGTGGCTGGTTCCTGAACCCAGCCACCAAGAAGACAGGGGGAGTCGGGCCGGCCCATATAGCCATCGGCCCTTCTGGCATTTGCCAGAAGTGCCAGATGGCCAGTCCGGCCCTGCATGTCACTCATCACACAGCCATTATCACATGTCACTTATCACACAGCCATCATTACATATCACGCATCACACAGCCATCATTACATGTCACTCATCACACAGCCATCATCACATGTCACTCATTACACAGCCATCATCATATGTCACTCATCACACAGCCATCATCACATGTCACTCATCACACAGCCATCATTACATGTCACTCATCACACAGCCATCATCACATGTCACTCATTACACAGCCATCATCATATGTCACTCATCACACAGCCATCATCACATGTCACTCATCACACAGCCATCATCACATGTCACTCATCACATGTCACTCATCACACAGCCATCATCACATGTCACTCATCACACAGCCATTATCACATGTCACTCATCACACAGCCATTACATGTCACTCATCACACAGCCATCATTACATGTCACTCATCACACAACCATTACATGTCACACATCACACAGCCATCATCACATGTCACTCATCACACAGCCATCATCACATGTCACTCATCACACAGCCATTATCACATGTCACTCATCACACAGCCATTACATGTCACTCATTACACAGCCATCATTACATGTCACTCATCACACAACCATTACATGTCACACATCACACAGCCATCATTACATGTCACTCATCACACAGCCATCATCACATGTCACACATCACACAGCCATCATCACATGTCACTCGTCACACAGCCATCATCACATGTCACTCATCACACAGCCATCATCATATGTCACTCATCACACAGCCATCATCACATGTCACTCATCACACAGCCATCATCACATGTCACTCATCACACAGCCATCATCACATGTCACTCATCACACAGCCATTATCACATGTCACTCATCACACAGCCATTACATGTTACACATCACACAGCCATCATTACATGTCACTCATCACACAGCCATCATCACATGTCACTCATCACACAGCCATCATTACATGTCACTCATCACACAGCCATTATCACATGTCACTCATCACACAGCCATCATTACATGTCACTCATCACACAGCCATTATCACATGTCACTCATCACACAGCCATCATTACATATCACTCATCACAAAGCCATCATTACATGTCACTCATCACACAGCCATCATCACATGTCACTCATTACACAGCCATCATCATATGTCACTCATCACACAGCCATCATCACATGTCACTCATCACACAGCCATCATCACATGTCACTCATCACACAGCCATCATTACATGTCACTCATCACACAGCCATCATCATATGTCACTCATCACACAGCCATCATCACATGTCACTCATCACACAGCCATCATCACATGTCACTCATCACACAGCCATCATCTCATGTCACTCATCACACAGCCATCATCACATGTCACTCATTACACAGCCATCATCATATGTCACTCATCACACAGCCATCATCACATGTCACTCATCACACAGCCATCATCACATGTCACTCATCACACAGCCATCATCACATGTCACTCATCACACAGCCATCATCTCATGTCACTCATCACACAGCCATCATCACATGTCACTCATTATACAGCCATCATCATATGTCACTCATCACACAGCCATCATCACATGTCACTCATCACACAGCCATCATCACATGTCACTCATCACACAGCCATCATTACATGTCACTCATCACACAGCCATCATCACATGTCACTCATCACACAGCCATTATCACATGTCACTCATCACACAGCCATCATCACATGTCACTCATCACACAGCCATCATTACATGTCACTCATCACACAGCCATTATCACATGTCACTCATCACACAGCCATCATTACATGTCACTCATCACACAGCCATCATCACATGTCACACATCACACAGCCATCATCACATGTCACTCTTCACACAGCCATCATTACATGTCACTCATCACACAGCCATCATCACATGTCACTCATCACACAGCCATCATTACATGTCACTCATCACACAGCCATCATTACATGTCACTCATCACACAGCCATCATCACATGTCACTCATCACACAGCCATCATCACATGTCACTCATCACACAGCCATCATTACATGTCACACATCACACAGCCATCATCACATGTCACTCATCACACAGCCATCATTACATGTCACTCATCACACAGCTATTATCACATGTCTCTTATCTCACAGCCATCATCACATGTCACTCATCACACAGCCATCATTACATGTCACTCATCACACAGCCATTATCACATGTCACTCATCACACAGCCATCATTACATGTCACTCATCACACAGCCATCATCACATGTCACACATCACACAGCCATCATTACATGTCACTCATCACACAGCCATCATCACATGTCACACATCACACAGCCATCATCACATGTCACTCATCACACAGCCATCATTACATGTCACTCATCACACAGCCATCATCACATGTCACTCATCACACAGCCATCATTACATGTCACTCATCACACAGCCATCATTACATGTCACTCATCACACAGCCATCATCACATGTCACTCATCACACAGCCATCATTACATGTCACTCATCACATGTCACTCATCACACAGCCATCATCACATGTCACACATCACACAGCCATCATCACATGTCACTCGTCACACAGCCATCATTACATGTCACTCATCACACAGCCATCATTGCATGTCACTCATCACACAGCCATTATCACATGTCACTCATCACACAGCCATCATTACATGTCACTCATCACACAGCCATTACATGTCACTTGTCACACAGCCATCATCACATGTCACTCATCACACAGCCATCCTCATATGTCACTCATCACACAGCCATCATTACATGTCACTCATCACACAGCCATCATTACATGTCACTCATCTCACAGTCATCATCAGATGTCACTCATCACACAGCCATCATTACATGTCACTCATCACACAGCCATCATTACATGTCACTCATCACACAGCCATCATTACATGTCACACATCACACAGCCATCATTACATGTCACTCATTACACTTGTGCAGCTCTGATAAACTATTATATTTGCCTCTGACAAATAATACATCAAACTAAAGTATTTAGTTTGATGTATGATTCTGAAAAATAATGATATCCTAAAATGTAGCCTTTACTCTAATAACTGAACATAGCTAATAATAAATAATAATAAGATGGCATGACATTAACTCCTTTACTGAAGGCACAATCTCTAACAGTAACTGTTAACTACAAATTTGCTTATACACCTGTAACTGAGGACATTATAAAGCTATACCCTTTTAATCTACATGGGTTTGATCTGCTATCTTATCTCATGGATAAAAGCCCATCAAAATGACGGAAAAAAAATAAGCGTAAGATCATGTTGGACCCATTTTCGGTAACGGTTACATTTCACGTCATTTATCCCGCGAATGTGGAGTAAACTTCCAGCTCCAAAAAGAAGAACCAGGGGCAGACCTTATTGCACCCAATTTGACTTTACCCTTGTGGCAGCATTGATTTAATAGTTTGTCAGATGGCTGCTCAGCTCAAAAATGCTCAGCGTGGCAATATTCACAAATACTGTTCATGGGACCACAGTTATGAGCATTATTATTTGTTTCATCCAAGTTACCAACATCAAGAACGGCATCTTGTTCGCTGACTTTGTAGATGTTGACGTGATATTACCTCTGTCCTGCTCGCTCTTAGATTGTTTTCTCTGTGACGGGCAATTTGCTGAGGAGATATATCTACATGGTGATGACGATCATGTTCGCATTCTCTTTGGTCATCAGTCATAGTCTGCCGTCGGGCTTTATCCCGCTCCTACCTTCATCTTTTTGCTGCTTCTCTCTGTGCAGTTACTCCCACAGCAGACATTTGCCATTTAGGTGGCATCGCAGCTACACTTTGTTGCTTAAATTAATTAGTACATTAAGTGCAAATAAAATGAATGAATAAAAAATCAAGTCAATTTGGAATAGTAATAGCAATTTGGTCATTATAAATGGTAAGTGCAAAACCAAAAACTGAAATAAACCAAACGATATAAGGCCAAGAAAATCTAGTCAGTAGGAATAGTCAAGTACACAAGATTCATTTGCAAACATTTTACCCAATTTGTTTGTGTGTTTTGTGTATGTATTTATAGCGGTGAGAAGCAGCGTTAGCCTTTTATATATATATATATAGATTGACTGATCCTGTTTGTCACTTTTCACATGGGTCATTTATTAAACATGGGGCAGTCCTGTGATAGATGGTGAGAGGCGCTGATGGGTGGACTAACATCAGAGGAGTTGTATGATGAACAGAAGGAACAGGGAGAAATGGATGGTTGCTATGGAAACCTGGTCATTGAAATCTTTTTCTAAATAATGAATGTAAAAAATAATAGTCCCTAGGCTCGTGCTGTGGTGGCTCCTGCTCTGGGTACCCACCCAACAAAGGGAACCCAGGAGAGGCATGAACTATAAATCTCCATATTGAAGCATATTGAAGCCCTCTGGATTCATAGCAGCTGAAGGGCCACAGGAGGAAATCATTCCATTCTGTGAAGAAACGCGTTAGTAAATCATAATTAATCTGTGAACATAGTTTATTTATGCGAGTTGTCCCAAGTTGCCAGTTTGCACTATTGTTGCGCTGCAGAAGGACTGACTACTTTAGGAATCTACATAAGTGTGGTGGCCGAGTACTGATGGGATTTCCTTCCCTTACCTTGTCCCCCAGACACGAGTCAGGTTCTTTTTTATTCGGACATCCGGTGGTCAGGAGATAAATACTTCAATGAGAGGGACAAGGATTGTTTAAATAACTTGGGTTTATTAATAATGCGGTAAAGATAATTTTGGTAAGCATCCGCGCCACTGACCCCTTCAACTCAATGGTAATGACAAAATAGTAATTTGCCCAACATAGAGCACAATAGCATTTAACATATAATAACAATAAATCAATTTTCAGGTAAATCACATAACATTAACATCATCTAAAATATTTGGTGCACCAATATTATCCCTGGTAACGTTACTATATTTTACACTCAGTCTTGGGTTGAACTGTGCACAGGAATTTAGTAGAAGTGCTGCACGTGGTTGGGGCCCATAAATTACTTTTTAACGCCAAATAAGCTGATGATCTTTTGTATTACACAGTCTCTTTTGTGTGTATTCACAGACCTCTCTATTTTCTCTCCTCTCACACTGTTCTCAGTACATAGCTCAGTCTGTTTAGTGTGATGTCACAGATCTCTATACTGCTTATTTGTTTTCAGTACTTTCCTTTTTACTCACACCTCTCGTTGGCTCACTTCTTATCTTCTTCTCTTCTTACACTTACTTCACTTTTAATCTGCTTATATATCACTTTGTCCGATTTTCATTCTGTCCCTATTTTTCTCTCTCAGTCTATGCAGACACAGGGATCTCTCTCCCTCAGAAGTCTAGAACTTTCCTCCTCCCACTGCCTTCTGGGAGTTCACAGTTATTACCCAAGTTAGTGGACTTGTTGCTAAGCCACACACTCCTCCTTCCTGTTACTCCCGGCAACCACCAACCACTCCCAACTGTCACTTCTCCCTCAAGAAAATAATTATTTTTTTTTAAATCTTTATAAACACTTTTAACAATTAACAAATTTAATTAACAAATTAAAAACATATAGATACACCCCAGGGTACTCAGATTTTGGGGCACCACATAAGGAGTATGAGAGGCGGGTGTCAAAGCCCGCTACTTATGGGGTTTCAGTGTCTTACTGTTCTTAGAAATATCTTTTTTTGCGGCTTTGCCTGTCTGGACCCGGTTAAGTACCTGCATTGGAGTTCAACTCCGTAAAGGCTTGAAAAGACCCTATATACCGGAAGCACAATGTATGCCTCTGGGAACAAGCTTCTTGGCGTTTAACTTACCTATTGACAATCCGGTTGCATGAATACCACATGCAGGGTTCCCAACAGACATTTCAAGCCCCGATACAGCAACTTCTTGGGGCCCCTTCCATAACCACAGAAGGGGGCAGGACACTCCAGCTTGGTGACTGCTCCCGTTACACAGTCAGGTCAGGCCCTGGTATTTTGGACCTACTCCCTCCCCCTCTCAGAGTCCCTGACAGCATGTGGGGTTAGTCATGGCAGCTCTTGTTGGTTCTCCTCTCCCTATTATTGGAACACATTTTTGACCGTATAAAATGAGGGTGATCTTTAACCTGCAATAGGAATATTACTGGCATTAATTTTGTTATGTAGAATCATATATAAGAAACGTGTGTGTCTGTGTAACTTGCTATTTCAGGTCAGTAGCATAAAAGGCTATATCCACCTCAACACATGAACAATGTAATGTTTTAATACCACTTAAGCTATGTGGTTACCAGAGGAACTTGCTTAATTATGATCTGTTTGAGCGCACAGATAATTTCTTTGCACAATTTTGTTTTATATATGCTGAGCTTTCTTGATATATATTCTTTTTAAAGAAATAAGTGTTTTAAACTACATTCATTCAATAAAGCAGGGCTGCAATGTATGAACTAAGTGGCAGTAAGGCTCATTTATGAACATGCAAAGATGCGATCATGTAATTTGTTTTCCATTTTGGGACATGACAAGGTTATTTTTGGGAAATGATTGTGCTCTGTAGTCATGTGCTTGTTATGTCTTCTGTTATCATGTCTGTCATATTTGTACTACTAGGTCAGGTGCAACGGAATCTGTGGCACTGTACAAATAATAGTAGTAATAATAATCTTCTCATGGAATGGGCTGGGCCCAAACATAGATGTTTTAATTTTAATTCAGGCTGAAGTGCTTGAATTCTCCTTAAAAAACTGCTCCCACATGCAATGACAGGGGCGCACGCAGCATTTTTAAGGATTCCCCCCCCCCCCCGTAAAAAAAAATATAGAGAGCTGCTGCGCATGTGGCCGCGCATGCGCAGCAGCTCCATTTCGCCGGCACTGTATTGTACAGCAGCCACGGCGCTATCAAACAAGTGTCTGCGGCGGTGCTGTATTGTAGTACAATACAGCACCGCCGCGGACGCTTCTTTGACAGCGCCCCTGCTGCTCTACAGTAAAGTGCTGCTATGTAGGGGCAGTGTTTAGCCCCCGTTCTTTGCGGAGGGGAGGGGTTTCTGGAGAACCAGATACCCCCCTGCGTGCGCCCCTGAATGAGGTTCAAGTTGTGGAAAGGATGCATTTCTAAGGATCATCATCATCATCACTATTTATTTATATAGCACAACTAATTCCGCAGCGCTGTACAGAGAACTCACTCACATCAGTCCCTACCCCATTGGGGCTTACAGTCTAAATTCCCTTACTCACACAGACACAGACTAGGGTAAATTTGTTAGCAGCCAATTAACCAGTATGTTTTTGGAGTGTGGGAGGAAACCGGAGCACCCGGAGGAAAACCACGCAAACACAGGGAGAACATACAAACTCCTCACAGATAAGGCCATGGTTGGGAATTGAACTCATGACCCAGTGCTGTAAAGCAGGAGTGCAAACCACTATGCTACCGTGCTGCCCATGTTCCCTGGTGTATAGGAGGCCCTGATTTTCCCCACAAAAGGACTCAATGTTTGTAGGTGGCCAGGAGGTATTGGAGTGGGGAGTTGTCATTTGCTTTTAATAGTGCACTTTTTTTTACCACACAGGCACAATTGATATGGGTATGATTTATTTTTTTAGTGCCCGTATTATCCACACAATAAAATATTCAAATACAAAGTGATACATGTAACAGATTGTAGATGTTCCCTCAAATTTATTATTAGATCTAAATGTGGCTGGAACAAATTTAATTTTAAAATCTAAAAAATGTATTTAGGCATTGGTCTTAAAATGTTAGTAGACTTGACTTTCCTTTTTACCACCATGCGCTTTTCCAGACAGACCCACAATCCCACACTGCAGACTCATATGTGAAAACGTTGAATAACTACCATCATTTGCACAAATAGAAATGTATGGCAGGGGTGCATTCTTGCATGTTCATAAGTGACCTCTACGGGTAGATTTTTCAAACCTTCTAAAAAGCAAAAGTGGAGGTGTTGCTAGCTATCATTTATCTGGTACATTTTAGAAAATGATAGATAGGATCGGTTGGTTGCTATGGACAATACCTCCACTTTTCCCTCTTTGGAAGGTTTGATAAATCTACCCCTAATGTACCTGACCCTTGAAGGGCAGAGGTAGTTCAGCCATTTTCCACGTTATGGCAGCGAGCGTTCTTTTGGGAGGGGGGTGTAGTAAACAGATAAAATGAGTAAACCGATCTGTTCTGGCAATCAAGGAAAGTTTAGGGGAAAACATTTTATTTCAACTATAATATATTCAAACTATAGTTTGTATTCCATTGTCCTTTAAACGCAATTGAAATACCTTTGGAATGTTGGTTCTGTTTTAATCTGTACCTTAGAATCAGCCATGTACTAAATGTCTATACCAATAACTACTCACTTTTATTATCCACAAGACACCAGATTCTTAATGATATAGGTCCAAAAGTCTGCATGTCGCCACTTAGGGGATGTAATTCATGAGTTACCTGTCTATTCAAAATGTCATTGGTCTCATAAAAGAAACTCAAGGGAAAAGTCATAGAGCAATAACGGTAGAAAGCAATGAAGTGATTCTAATATTTAAGACAAGTGTCTCCTCTCCCCATTCTCAAGAGCAGGAGTGCCATAATATATTTTAAGTTTATTCAATAATAAAGAACACATATTGGCTTAGAACAGACGTGAACGGGTAAAAAAAAGCAAAATGAAAACAGTAAATCATTTTCTTTTTAGCCTTTAACAAATAATAAATACGTAAACATATTTATGGTCTAATTCGATCGAAGCAAATGTTGTATAATATATATCAGAATGGTACAAGAAATATATACAGATTCAATGTATCACAACACTATGCAATACCAGTGACATGTTACGGTCAAATGTGTGCTTTGCAAAAGTAATGAACATATATAAATTAAAATGGTAATATTGTAAACCCTGACATTGGCATACATATGTATAGCTGCACCTGCTAATGTGTAGCATATAGGGGAACATAATCCCAAGGAAACTTCATGCTTCTCTAAACTATTATTACCAGATTTCTCCATTTCCTGGGACAGTCCAAAATTTAAGGGGCATGACCCCATTAAATTGCTTACCATAGAGAAGTCCGTGGACATCAGATTATCCCATCACCCACACCCTACCTGAGTATCGGGAAGTTTGTGCCACCTTCGGTTGCCAACATGGGCACTGCCAGGGTCCACCTTCCCCAGCTGCTTTGGTCACATGGTGCTCACTGCAGGTGTCAGTGCAGTGACTAATACAGTGAGAGTAGAATGTTCAGGAGAGTAATAATACTTTCCCTCTTCTGTCTTTACTCCTTGCCCGCTGTCAGTTACAGCACTGCAGTGATTGCAGGAGACTTGTGTCACTGAGCGGAGGACTGGGGAAGGTGGGCATAGGCATGCTAGGGGCACTCCCAGGTGCCATCTGGGATAAAGTTCTCACCTCGCCTTATAGGAAGTCATTACATTCATTTTCTACTCTACTAAACAGTCTACTTTTGCACATAGTTTATGAATTGAACTGTATCTTTTTTTAATTAATGTAGCACATGGCACTTCCTCATGTTCCTTTAGGCGTGACTCTGCTCAACAGCCTATTAGGAATGTTTTAAAGAAAAATAAATGCATGTAGCCCAGTGAACAAGCCCACGGTAGCCCACTATGAAACCTGGCTAGGGGTCATAGGCCCCCTTGCCCCCCAGCCCAGCAAGCCCCTGGCCACAGCGTTAACCCATGCTACCATATTAACTGCCAGTGAGAAGCCTGGATGACCTATATAAGTAAGATCCATAAAATGCAGATTGTGGTCAACCTGATTCTCATTCCGATGGGAGCACCAAGCTGACAGCAAGTGTTTCCGATTGGAGAAGCGTCGGCAATGCAGCTTGACGTCATGGCGACGTCTGTCAATAGAAATTTAAAGCGCCAATGTGGAGACCCCTAAGGTTAAGTGTACACTTAACCCGACATTGCCGCTTTAAATTTCTATTGACGTCAGCCTGCAGTGATGAACACTTCTCCAATCGGAATCACTTGCTGTCAGCATCGTGCTCCCATTGGAGATCTCCAGCGTCTGGTGGAAGGTAAGTCTGTTACTTTTCCAAATGTTTTTTCGGATTTTCTTTGTAGGCCTTCTCCATGTCGAAGTAGTGGACATCTGTAAAGCGTACCCAACCCATTAGCCTCACCCACAAATAAACCCCAAACATTATTGAGCATAGCCACACCCACTATTTTGCATATTACTGGTACAGCCCATCCCTATTTAAAGCATACTGTATACATGGTATATTTGTTGGTCAAATTAATCAAAATTGACCAAACTGACCAACCACAATGGAATTTTATGTTACCAGTCTTGAAATAAAAAAATAATTAACTTCACTTGCAATTCTGAACTAATAGGTGTGTGTCTATTGTCTCCCACTTATAGTCTGCCATAACCAGACACTAGAAAACAGTTCATCAAACTCAGACATGATCTGTGTCTTGTTTCATATTCGAAAACCTTTCTTCTCACAGGTTATAAATGGAAAGAAAAAATGACAGGCACTCTGAATGAAGATGACAGAAAGAGAAGGACAGCGATGGAGAGAAAAAAATGTTGTATAATTAATTTTAAAAGGTGCCATCATTTATTCTTGGTTGGCATTCAATTTTCTGTGCATTTCACTTTTAAATGCATCACTTTTTAGCACTGGATATTATGGTAATTTTAGAACTGACTTCGGTTTTTTTTCCCCCAGTAGAGATTGTGAAGACATACAGCTGATGAACACAAGTTCCAGATGACAAATGGTGCTTGAAGTTTTCATGTCTGCTAATTCAGTTTTGATTAGTACATGAATGGATAGCGTAATATAGATGACATTTTTCAGGGAAAATGACCATCTGATTTCAACACATAATGCACTGCTTCACCGTCATTTGCTCTTTGAAGTAATTTCAAATTCAATGCTAATAATGCAATAAAAGCCATATTGCCCGATTTGGGATGCAGTTATCTATGAAGCAGCATCTATATTTGAAAGATATTAATAGCCCACTCTCTTCTATTTGGAAAGAGATTGTAACTTTGAAATAGCAAATGACACTTTGATTGTATGAAAACATCCAAACTGCTTTTCTAAACTATACACCGATGTCATAAAATATTTAATAACTATTAAAGGATGCCATATACTGGTCGATTGAAATAAACTATTTTTCTTGGTATCTATCCTATTGACATCCACAGAGCATATCACACATTTTACTATGTAACGTTAAACAATATTAAAGGGATATTGAAAAATTGCTGAATAAATACACATACAGACATATAGAAACAAAGGATAGCGCACACCGCTGGAAGATGTAAGGCACCGAACCGGGATCTTTTAAGAATCCAGTAAACATTAATGCATAAATTAAATTTTGGTGTGTTATTTAAATGCTTATGTCCAATATATGTGCACACCTAAATCTTTTGATTGTCCATATTGTGCTGTTTATCTATACAAATGCTCTCTGCAGTGTAAAGGGGTTACGAGAATAGTCCATACTTGCTAACTCTTCTGGAATGTCCGGGAGACTCCAGAGTTCCGAACTCCTGGGAGAGCCGGCAATTCTCCCGGATCCTGCCCACTTCCTAGTGAGGTGGACAGGGTGGGAGCTTCCATGATGCAATTCGTGTCATTTTGGCCCCTCCTCCAGCAGAAAAATTATGCTTTGACGCCATTGCATTGTGGGGGAGGGGCCAAATGACACAATTTGCAGTGCCACGCCCTCTTCCTTCCTCACGCTTCACCTCCTCTACGGGATCTGCTAGAGGAAAATAGTAAAAAATCGGTAAGTATGGAATAGCTTCTGCAATGAATTCTAGTCTGATGAGTGTGATAGGGGATGTATTCGATTATAACTCTTTGCCAAAACAATTTCTCATATATTTCATTGACTTTATAAAACCACACTCACATTAGACAAACCCCGCCTACACATTTTAGCCACATCCATTTTTTCCATTCTGACAGGCTGGAGGAGGAGCCTGAGCAACTTGCTTATATTTGCCCCCAGGTCAAAAGTTGCCCTCCCTCCACTGACAGTACATTTATCTATGATCCCTCACCCCCTTCTCACATGTTGAGGGAGCTGGTACATACAGCATCCTGGGAGAGGAGATTGTTCTCTTCTCTGCACAGTCACCACCAACCAAAGAAAAATCATGCCACTAAGCTGCCTACAAGTACGGTAAGAGCATGTTCACATAATTGCTATAGAGTTAGCGGTGGACACAGCCGCTGATATACCTGTCATGATACGCAGCTGTTGCACATCCGTGCTGATGATCAATCAAATCTGCATTTACTTATTGAGTGCTCACCTATTTGTTCATAATCATCATTTCCAAACCTTATGTGGTTATATAAACCTATTAGTTACAGCTTGATCATTTTGACCTATTAAGCACCTTGGAAGTGTAACCGTTCTGGTCCCTGATTCCGTTGTGGAACAGCTTTTGACCATATTATTGTTCATAAGGACCTTGTGAATTTTTTGCTGTCTCTACATATCCTCTGATACTTGGATTATACTAGTCATTGCATGATTTCTATATATCATATATACAGAAGTTTTTAGAATAATTGAAGTATTGCAAATGTATTTTTATTGATCCACGTCTCTCATCCATTCTCACTACATGCTCCCACTCCCGGTTACAGGACTTTTTTGAGTTGCACCCACTTTGTGGAATTTCCTCCCTCGCACAATAAGACTTTCTGGTCTTCAAACCTTCAAGCGATCTCTGAAAAACCATCTCTTCAGTCAAGCTTATAATATTCCTCAACCATCCTCTTAACCTCCATGGCTTACCCTATTATCACCCTTTACACAGTTCACATAAGACTACAACCCTCTGATCCCCTGACCAACTGTTTGACGGGATCATATGGCCCACTAGACTTTTTTTAACTCTCATTCTTTAATTCTGCATTCTAGCTGGACCAATAAGCAATGTGTAGCACTGATACTCATGTGTCAAACTCCCATTGTCCCATAGATTGTAAGCTTACGAGCAGGACCCTCTTACCTCTCTGTCTGTATTACCCAGTATTGTTTTATTACTGTGTTTGTTCCCAATTGTAAAGCGTTACTGAATTTGCTGGCGCTATATAAATAAGTTTTGATGATGATCTGCAGTTTCAGAGAATGGTTAGCACTAGAAGAGTAACATTAGTGTTTGATTTGGATTATATTGAGTGCCTCATTCCTAAGTGAGAACTAGAATCTGATTGGTTGCTATTAGCAACATCTCCACTTTTTCAAACCTGCCGTTAAGTAAATCTAGCCCCTGGTGTCTACTGGGAATCCAAACTGTAGTGACATGAGATGGTGGTAAGCTCCTGTTTCTGTCGCCATTTGTGAACTCAAAGTCCAAAAGTTCAGGGAGCAGGTAGAAAGCATTTGATGTGAGAGCCGTGTTCAAAATGGGGAAGTACCTGAGCTAGGTGGCTGCTAGTCCACACAGTGACATCACTATGACATCACTGGAATTCCATCATGTGTGAAGACTCTCGCATGCAGGAGAGATCTGACCTAAACTTCACCTGCACTATCCCATGCTCTGTCATACAGATAATACTAGATTCAATAATGTTAGTGTACAATGGCAATCATTAGACTCCGTATTCCATACACAGAACACCCAAAATGTAAAAAATAATAAAACATATAAAACATTTTTTTGTCATATAGTATCCCTCCCAGCTTGATAAATCCACTTCAGTCATTGCGTGCGACACTTACGCCATTTGTACGAGTATAATGTACTCATTTAAAAATGCATAGATGCCACTCTGAATAAAGACTCCCTGAATATTTCCCAAATTATCTAATTCCCCAATGATACTAGAAGCCTGCCATTTATCCTTCAAACCCCTGTCCTACCCCAGCTTACTCCCCCCCCTTGAGCATCTGTGCTTGCTGGTACATTGGAGCCATTTGTCTAATGTGACAGCACATTAGGGTAAAAATAAATAAATTACTAAAACATTCTTGTCCTAGGATCTTATGACTTTATTTTGCATTTGTATTGGGTGCCATTAGAACCTGGAGAATTAGCTGATTACATTAAAATCTTTAGAGGTAGCTCTAATTATGTACAATTAATTAAGCTTGACTGTTGTTTCTATATAACAATCATGAAATAAAAATGATATTCATTTAAGTATTTTACCGCATGAAAATGGGCACAGAGGAGCAGCAAAACTATTATTAGTTAGACCTACAAGGAAAAGGAATTAAAAGGGATGATGATGATGATTACGATGATGATGATGATAATCATCAACCACCATCTTAATCTCCCTAGATTACCCTATTACCACCCTCTACACAGCTAACGCAAGACAGCAACCCTCTGACCAACATTGGTACACACACAGCCCACTCAGTACTTTTACCTTTGCATTCTAGCTGGTCCAGTGTGCAATATGATGTAACAAATGCCCTTGTGTTTCAAACTCCCATTGTCCTATAGATTGTAAGCTTGCGAGCAGGGTTCTCTTACCTCTCTGTCTGTCTGTATCACCCAGTATTGTTTTATTAATGTTTGTTCCCAATTGTAAAGCGCTACGGAATTTGCTGGTGCTATATAAATAAATGTTGATGATGATAATGATGATAATAAGGATGAAGATGATGATGATGATGATGACGTTAAAGATGACGTTTATGATAAGAAAGAGGATGTTGTTCTTATTGATGATGATAATGAGTATGATGATGTTGATGATGAAGATTATGATAACGATGAGGAGGATGAAGATTATAATGATAACATTTTTATGATGTTAAGAATAATAAGGATAATGGTAACAATGAAAATAATGATGATCAGTGAACATTTAAAACAGAATTAGAGACTCACTCTCTTGCTGATTTAATGTAGTTGTGTTAAACTGTATACAGAGTACATAGCAAAAGCCTTACTCATAGTATGCACTAAGGCAGCAAATGTTTCTATGTTAATTATATGTTTTAAGACTTCTGTTGTCTTCTGATTTTCCCCTTCATTTGTTTTTGATTCAAAGTTCATCGGAACTTATTGGAAAATCATGAGTTAGTTCTCAGACCACAATCTAGTCGAAATGTATATTTTCTAAAACTTTCTGAAAGTATTTCACGACTTTCAAGTGATAACTAGTCTGTGTTGTGAAAAGCAACAATTTTTTTTCCATTCAATAAAGCAAACAGTAGTGTGAGATAAATGAAACTACTGAGATATGTGTTATTCAGCCTAGTGACAGGCAACAGGCCAAAAAGAACTACTGAGGGTAATGACTTCAAAAGGCTCCGCCAAGATTAGAATGCTAGATTTATAATGTATGCATTATCTTGGTGCCCTGAAACAGCACAGTGCACTATTAAGATAAATGCAATATGGGAGTATATTTTTTCCCTTTTTATGTGATATTTTGCAATAATGTTAACACAACAATTTTTGCTTATTTTTGGCTATATTAAATGTTTTTTTCATTTGGCTGTTGCAAAACTTTCATTACCCTACACGGTCAAAATTGTTCAGGGACCTATACTGGACTTTTAATCCAGGTTCAGTTAACTAAATTGTTCTGTCTTGTTTTGGATTTTTAAAAAAAAACAAAACTTTCCTGACGTATAAATACAAAGTAATAGAAATGCCATTTTGCATTTACTTAAGTCAGTGCCTTCCCCCCTTATTATTCTTAATGGATCTCACCTGGTCACCTTTTGGACATGTGGGGCCTAAGTCATTAAGAGGAGCAAAGCATAAAAAAAGGAGTAACTTTGCACCTGGGCAAAACCATGTTGCATTTGAGGGGGAGGTAAATTTAAAATATAGGGGCAGATTTATAGCTGGGGTAGGGCATGCTTTAAATAACAGTGTAAAAATAAAGCTATTGAGTATTTGTGTGCTAGATGAAAAAACAGCCAGTATATAACTTAATAATAAACTAATTTGCACCCCTTGCATTGTAACATGGTTTGTCCAGGAGAACATTTACTCCTTTTTTTGCCTTACTTTCCTTAATGACTCAGACCCATGATCTTCAGAAAAAATGACTATGGGTATGCTCCCACAACTGGGTCATTGTTGCCCCTCTGTGTTATGAGCTGTGTTGAATGGCAGTTGAATGAAAGAGAATTCAGTTCAAACCAAAGAGATCAATGATTACTATGAAGATCACAAGTGTCACTCACACTAATGCATGATGAATGCTTGATGAACCATACACGGGGAAAACAATTCTATAAGCTAAATTTATGCTCAGTATAGCCTATTTTATGCCCTAAATTAATCATGAGAATTAGGGGACATCAGGACTGTCTTTATTCCATACGTCATTTTTGTATGTTTGAAAGTTTTTATGGTTTTCCAAAATGCATCCCACTGAAGTATAGAATGGACCTCTGAGCAGGTGGAAAAATGTGGTCCTTTTGCAGGAGGTAAAATGTTCTGCCTTGTCTAGTTTCTTTAAATAGTCCCCTCCCACAAAAACAAAATCTAATTTTTTTTACACTTTAAATGAGAACTAGGTGCACTTTGCAAATGTTTACATTTTGCTTTACCATTTTGTCTCGCGTATCAAACAATCAAGTTCTTTATTTATCCAGGTGCCCACTATGGAGCAAGCTCATTTACTAGGCGGATCTGCAATAAGTCAAGTAACAAGTTGTCGTTGTAGCAAGAGTCATCATGATTTATACAAAATACAACATTCATGGTATGGTTTTCCAGTTAATTAAAGGCATTATAATTCAAAGAGAATATTTAAAGTGGATGTTACAAATCAGAGGCGGAACTGGTGAGCTGTGGGCCCCGGTGCAGGAAGGAGGGAATCGGGGCCTCCGACCCTCTGCATCTGCCATTCAGCGGGCCCCTTGCACATGTTGCACCATTGGTAGTTCCACCACTGCTACAAATTAAGTTATCTACATAGTCAGTTTAAAATGAACTCAGGCATATCTTTAGGGGAGACATGTGTCAGGAGAGCTGGGCTACTAGTTGGAAAGAGGGAGATGTGGAGCAGGAGGTCACATTCTGGCAGTTCCTAGAAAAGAATCACTTGGCTGGTACAGCAATCACAGACATACCACATCCAACCAAGCCGCCTGGTGCGGAGAGTGCTGGCAGTGAGGTACGAGCTGAAGTCAATGGATTGTAGAAGGTAGAATAGTGATGAACGAAACCAAAGTTAAGGGATTGGAGAAGGTGGAACAGAGGAGAACGAAGTGGAGGTCGAAGCATTGGAGAAGGTAAAATCGGGTCTAAATTCTATTGGAATAGAAAATGTAGATGTTACTATGTATGATGGTAGGTATTTAATGATGAGGGTTCAACCCCTGAGCTCTCCATACCAATGAAATATCAATCAAACACTATGCTATGAAAATAAAAAGCGGATTGTGGAATGAAACCGGTCCCCAGTATTGGTCAGTGGGTGTTTGTTCAATATTAGCATTTTAAGATAGAAAATGCCCCTTTACCTGATTACTCCATTCAAGGCCATTGATTGTCCCAAAATATTGGGGAAAAACTCCTTAGTTGGATTACAGTGACGTCCCAAACACCACAATATTTCTGCGTAAAGTTCTAGCTCCAGTTTGGGTCCATCTGCACTTCACATTTTCATTGTTACATCATACAGATACAATAGACAATCCATTTTGTTTCAAATATCAATACCATTTATAGATTTTTATTTGCAATGTTACTGTTTCTAATAACACAAAATCTAATAATAATAATAAGCATTATAATTGCATTTTGAACTAGTACGTTATAAAGTATCCCTGTTTTTTTGTAAATTAGGCAGATAACACCAATGTACCGCTATTTATATTGACATAGTCATTTACACTATTCTTCTAATTGATCATATAGAAAAATACCAGCTCTCAATTTCAAAACAAACGAGAAATCATTAATAAGGTCAATAACAAACAAATCAATGTCCTAGTTGAAAAAGATTGAATTGTCGATTCTGATTCTAACTCCATCTGGCTCTTTGCTTTTTCAATACATTTATTTCAATATGAAACACATGGTAACGTTGTTGTTCATCTAATGATGGCCAATAAAATGCCAAATATTATTTATCAAGAGCTTAGTCCTGGTAAAACGTGGTCTGTGAGAGTCCAAAATGTAACCTAATGTTTGCTGTTTGTCATTTCAACTCATATCAACTAATCATTATTTAGCTAAAACTAGTGCAAGTTAGATAATGAATGTAAATGCCTCATTGGTTGCTCTGGGATACAGTTCATTGTATTTGTATATAGTTAGAATGAAGAGAATAAAAACTTAATTGAATTGAAAAAAAAGTAACAAATAAAATATAACATTAGATTTTAATGTGTTCATTAAGTAATTAGACAAAAACTATATAAATCTAACTTTATTAAACATTGTTTTGCTCAGCACACAGATTATACCTATCTGTAGAATTCTAAAATAAAGATCAGTAGACGTTGTGGAACACATCCATGGGGATAAAACCAACTTATATATTAATCAACTAAAATGAGTATGCATCTAGCTGCTTCCATCTCCTCGATGCAAAAACCACTAAGGGATAGATTTACTAAGCTGCGGGTTTGAAAAAGTGGGGATGTTGCCTATAGCAACCAATCAGATTCTAGCTTTCATTTATTTAGTACCTTCTACAAAATGACAGCTAGAATTTGATTGGTTGCTATAGGCAACATCCCCACTTTTTCAACCCTGCAGCTTAGTAAATCTAGCCCTAAGAGTCCACAGCATGGTAGTATATGGTGGAATCAGCTATATAGTCATAATAAGGTGGTATATGGAGTGGAATGTTGTTTTGTGCCTGTTATGATGACCCTGAATTTTTATATGGTGGGTAATGGAAATGCATGAGGTATATTTACTAAACTGCGGGCTTGAAAAAGTGGAGACGTTGCCTATAGCAACCAATAAGAATCTAGTTATCATTTATTTAGTACATTCTACAAAATGATAGTTATAATCGGATTGGATGCTATAGGCAACATCTTTACTTTTCCAAACCTGCACTTTCATAAATATACCCCCATGTGTTAGCCATAGGGATATAGAATCATATATGGTGGTATTTGGTACTGGCTAAACTCCATAGTATTTTCATCATTCCTCAGATCTATGTTGGGGATGTGGGAACTTTTTTTCACAATAGGTGGGATTGTCTTGTAAATCAACAATATTGGATTAATACTGTAAATTTGATCAAACATATTAACAAATCCTGGACAGGATTATTATGCAATCCAGCTAAATATTAGATAGCAAGAGACTTAACCCCCCCTCCCCCCCCAAGCTAGAAACACACTAATAAATCAAATCCCTTCCCTCCCCTGTATATTACAAAAAATCATTACAGTATTATAGTTCTTGAAATTCAAAGTATAATTTTATTGTTTACTGTGTAAGAAAGATACATTTATTATAATTTATTTATAGAATAACATGTTTACAAATTTGACAAACACCATCGTACAGTATATGTTTTATGCTGATGATAATTTTGCAAATGATAAAATAATATGTTAATCGGGTATACCAGATGTATTGTCAAGTAAAATCAAGGTATAGCTTACTATAAACATGGCATTTGGAGGAGAACACTCCTAGTATTGTAGAATTGTGTTTGCTATTAGTATTTATAACACAGTCCACATACGGAGAGATCAACATGATGGCTCCCAATCAACAAAAGCTGATACAAGAGATGAGCGAAATTTTCAATCTGTTCAGCAGAAGGTTCATCTCATTATGCATTTGGCTGCACATGTTCCCAGTCCCTACAACCCCACCACACAGCAGAATGGATTAACCATCGTCATCTCAGTTCATAGACTATAAAATTTATCAAAATGCAAAAATTACAAATATAGTTCAGAATGGCAGAGCAGAAGCAGAACTCTAGTTGAGACTGATATAAGATAATATAGACTTTTAATTGTGTGTTTGCAGTCATCTTTTTTACATTAATTTTGCATTATATGAGAATGATTTTTATGTAAAAATTAGGTAATTACATTGTGCATTTTATTGTATCATTGACCTATTTTTTTACTTTTTTAAATATATTCTTCATTCATTGCAGGACAAATAAACAGATAATGTATCACATAACTGTTTGCGTACATTTTCTGTATTATAATTGTATAGAAGAAGAACAATATCATAACCAGGCATTTTTAAACAAGGATGGGGTAATGGAGTGCTGTTGAGAGGAGAGGAGTTGGGGGGGATACTTTACTTAAGGCCCTGAGTGGTTGGTGGCAGACTTAAAATAGTACGCGTATGTCAGGTTTAAACAAATTAATGGAGTAGATGTTGAGTTCTGAGGGATAAAGGCTTAAATTTGGGAGTGATACTTGTCGGAATCTTTGAACGTTAACCAATCAAACCAGGTAGAGGTGAACTCAGCACACTTCTCTTGGGAGGAGAGGATAAGGTGCTCCATATTAATTTAAAAATCACTCCTGGTGAACCATTCTGTGATAATCGATGGCTTATCCATCGTCCACCGGGCAGGTATCCCGGCTTTTGCAGCACTACTTAAAAGTTTCAAAAGTGACCTTTTTTCGAGACAGACATGGTGCTCTCAGCATGTAAAGGAAACCAGAAGTCCAGGTCTCATGGTCCTGCCAATACAGGTATCATTGGCAGGGGCAAACGCAGGATTTGTAGAAGGGGGTTTCCATGCCATGCCACCAGTGGACATGACCAGCATGCAAAGAAGCGTAACTATTATTTTAGATAGCGCTAAGCTGCTCTCCAACTCTTCCAAGCCATTTCTGATACACAGGCAATGCTGCGTGCACTACTGTGAGGTGCGTGCACTACTGTGAGCGCAGCTCCCCCTTCATGAGCAGAGCAGTGTGAAGCGGAACATACCTCCCAACTGTCCCTGTAGTCTGGACCAAGTCCTGACTAAAAACTCAGGACTGACCCACCAGAATAAGGACAGTTGGCAGACTGTCCTGCTCTCTCCTACCTGTTTTTGCTGCTTTCACTACTTGTTGCTGCTGCTCGTGTCCTAAGCTCAATTGTTGCTTGTCTCGATCCTGGAATGTTGGGTCCCTGTTTGGAAAAAGGAAAGGTATATGAGATATAGAAAGCTTAGCAATGAGTGAACACTGTAGGACTCACTCCCTCTATGCAGTCCAGCATTAAATCAAAAGCACATGAGACATGCTGGCAGTGGGGGAGAAAGGGGCGCGACACAAAGGGAAAAGTGCAGAAATGGATCATAAATGATCCGCAGCCACAAACTGTAAAATGGCTGGTCCTGGGGGAGTGGCCAGCCACTGCAAGCATACACCACCCCAGACAGGACAGGGGTTTCTAGGCACCGGGAAACCCTCCCCCTGGGTGCACGCATGATTGTAGAAAAACGGAGGACTTTTCACCCAGAAGGGGCAATCTGTGTACCATTCCACTAAATGTGGAGTGGTGTTCCTACAGTTGAGTTACACTTCCAACAGGTGGGAGATATGTTCAGGGAAATCTTATTAAGAAAGAGAGGGATCTGTCCATCTGGTCAGAATTTTAAACTGCAATTCTATCACAGAGAGGCTAGAGGATCAAATACTAGTCACTTTAAAGATCTTTACCTAATGTGCCTCGTTAAGGGAGATGTTTCAGTCCCTTGGCCAGGCAAGGGTATATTTAGGCAATGAAGTATATGTGCGTTACTGTGCCTGATTCATTAAGGAACGTAAATGCCAATATGTGCTGTATTTTGTGTAAAATCGCTCAGTTCATGTCCTAATCGGATCATACACCAGTGAACACAACAACATCCAATTAATTTTCGAGGACCATTACTACAGACTACGATTTCAGGGGTGTAACAGGGATGGACTGTATGTATGCGTGTAGTCAATTAGTCAATGTACAGTAAGGGTGTGCCAAGATCGAGCACATGCAGTGGCATCCGATTCAAGCTCAAAGGTACGTAGTTTTCTGTCTTATCACTTGTACCAGCTACAGGTCGGATGTAAGTGCCGTTTACTAGTGATGACGATCATGAATGCGTGATAGAACATGTTTTTTCAGGATCAGCTGTAAAAATGCATTTTATGCACAGTAGATATTAATAACAGCCTAATAAATTAACCTTTTTTATAATGTTTTGCCATTAATGACTATATTATTAACTGGTGGCACTAATTGATTTTTTTTTTTCTGGACGTTCATTTGGGCCTTCATATTCTACATATACAGTATATTGTACATATCCGGCAGTGTCCTGTCTGTCAGAGCAGAGCATACCTAGAGCCGTATTCAACAAGAGACATTGCCCCTTGTTGAATGCATACATGCGTATTACCAAGTTACATGCATTTTAAAGAGAAATGCAAATTACGTTCATTTTGTGTGCCTTAAAGAATCAGACCCACTATGTTTAGGGGTTTCAGGAGCAATACACAGGTCTTTGAAGGGGGTATTTTCCATACAAAGTCCCTGGTCCTGACCCAACTCTTGCAAGAAATGTTTTAACTGCAAGTTTGTCCATTGTACTTTAATTGGGAGAGAAAGAGAATCCTCTAGGACAGAGAAGGGACCACTGGTCGACCAATTGGCTGATTCGGAGTGAGAGCCCAGTGCACCAGGATTTGAGCGCTTGAGAGTGTAATGTGTGAATTTACAAATATAGTACAGAATGGCAAAGCAAAAGAATTTTAACATTGTATAGCCGTAATATCACTCCTCGGTTAAACCGGCTGCCAATAAATTCGATTCACAAATAATTTTTCCACAAGTTCACTCATCTTTAGTCCTGGGTTAAACTAAATATTACAACTGACCTCAGAGATATTAATATAATAATCTTAACCCTTGCAGAGCCTTAAAATAAACATATATCCCATATCTGAATCATGGTCAAAACTTTGACCATGTACCTAATAGTAGATCAAACCTAAGTACTTTAATCCTACCCTTAAGCCTAGATTAAGTTCTAAATATATCCTGAATTTTAACTGAGTTTAAGTTTTGCCAAAACAAGCTGAAAAAATATATAAGAAACCCCTAAGCAGCATAATATCATTCAATGGAGATATAAAACATAAATAAAACATTTCTGTATTGCTATCTTGAGCAAACTTAATAGATTCTGCCTGTGGGATACAATTGTAAGTTCCATTTGTATTTTGCAAAGGGCTATGGGGACTTTCAGAATCTTTGCACTGGCTGTAATTTCTTAAAAAGGCACTGGATGGGAAGACGTGCATAATTATTTAATGGCATTGTTTCAACTGTGGGAGGTGCCTTAGTGGTGAGGCTTGGCTGAATTTTAGGTAACACAAACATGCTTTCATGATATATGCAAAGGATGAAATGGAAAGAATTTTCTGGAGGTGTATAGATCTGGATGGTTTAAGGCATAATAGAATAACATGACATTGAACATCACAGAGCCAAAATTGGATTCAGATGCAATTTTCTACAGAACAGACTCCACTCTCTTGCTCCAATATGCAAGAATATACAATTTGCATATGCAATTAAAAGGTTTAGTAATCTAAATGTATTGAATTGGAAGCAGAGAAAATTGAGCTTTCTGGAACCTGTCCTTTTATAAATCTTTTTAACAATATAGAACACATGCTTTTCTATAGCTGTAATTGCTCACATTATATCCAGATGGTAGTTTGGTAGTCAAGCAGAATGACTGTATTTCAGCATGTGTAGGGACCCTTAGATATAATCTAGACCTAACACAAACTACCTGCTCTATGTAGATGTGTACGAGTCCACAACAGTGTAGTAAAGTGACCCAGAAAGATTGTGGTGCCAGTTATACTTCAGTGTTGGACAGTGTTCGTACAGTAAATACAATGGAACCAAAGAGGATTTTCTCTGACAAATATCTGGATGAAGAATTGGCCAGCCCAAACACAGTGAAAGTGAGTGTGAAGTCACATCAAATGGACAGTGACATCTAGCAAGGAATTATGTGAACCTTAAGGAGTGAGCATCTAAATTAAGCAGAGAGTAAAACTTCAGGCCTTAATCTGGAAGTATCAAGTTATTCTCTCACAAAATGAGACTACCTGTGGTTGTAGACAGCTCCAACCGCCAAATTCCTATGGGAAATAATAGTCCCATTTGAGAAAGGTAAACAAGCATTCCACCAGCACTATATGAAAAAGAAAGCAGGATTGGATGCTAATGCAGATGCTGGAGAATAAGATTCATTTTGAAAGTCCATGTGATGTTTTGCGAGTACATGTTCAAAACAAAGTTGGCAATACTTGGTTTTGTGTAGATTACATCAAACTAAGTGTCTTTGCCTCATTCCTATGCTTAGCTATTGGCAAGTACAAGTGTGTGTCCCTTGCAGCACTTCAAACAGCCAAGAACTTCTAAATTCTTGATTTGGCAAGTGATTATTGGCAGACGAACATAGAACACCAGGGGGTAAATGTATGAACCTCTGATTTCTGCAAGTCGCCGGAAATTGGCGACTTTGCAGTGAAAATTAAAAGCGGCGATGGCTTGTAATGGCAAACTGGCTTTATTTCCTTTCTTTATATTCATTGTGGTACACATCTTGACACCAAACAGGAGAATGAGTCATTTTCTCTATTCAAGCTCATTTAATTAGTGATTTTTTACATTGCTAACACTTGCTACTCACCACAGTTGTGTTCAGTTCCAAGGTGAAGGTGAATTACTTCTTTGAAATCTAATTATTTCTAACTCCTTCAAAAAGGTTCAATAATTTTATCTGGAATAAGCTAAGACCTGGCAATTGTTTCTGCTTTTTGTGTTCTATTTTGCTGCAAACCAAATAAATACATATGGGATAACAAATATTTTGTCATTTTCGGGAAGAAATGGTGCAGTATTCGATAAAACTGCAAAGGCGGCAATATATGTGGTCACGACTGTAGTAAGCGTTAAAAGTGTAAAACAAGATATTGAGGAAACTGAGACAATGTTACAGTGGAAGATTCTCAATATCACATGACTGTGATCCTTGGCTGGTTACTACAAGTGGTTTATCAAGGACTATATACAAGTTGCCTCTCCCTTACATAAGCCACCGAAGAGATATTGAGTACAGCAAGGAAAGAAGATGCCAAAAAGGACAATACCATGGTGATGCGAAGGTGTCCCACAAAAAGGTTTCATCCATATACAGCAGGATTTAGTGAATACTCCCACCTTTGCCTAAGCTGAAAAAAACGTAGTTAATACAGATTGAAGTAACAGCAACCTAGGCACTATCTTGGTACACCAAAAAGAAAGAATGAGGAGTTTTATCACTTATAACAGTAGAAGTCTATAACCAACCACAAGGGAAGCCAACAAATACAATTATTTCATGCTGTAAATATTGACCCGTGTTTGAACAGTTACCAAAAAATGTGCAGAGTATTAAACTATCTCTACTTTTGAAGTGATTACTGACAATAACCTGCTTATTCATTTGGCGACAGCCAAGCTCAGAGCATTAGAACAAAGGTATATGGTACATCTGACTCATTGGCCTTGTACTCCCCAACAACACAGTCTACTGGTGTAGAAGATTGTGGTGCCATTTGTGCTTCTTTATGAAACCACATTTATACTTCCAACTTCTTCATTTTATTATTGTGCCTGTCAATATGGCTGTATTTGACTTAGCCAGTGAGCTACAGATAACAGTTGCTTATGGCTACATAGTATAAGCAGGTTTGTTCTACATGGGACACTGCTGAGACAATTGTTTCCATGGTAACCAGTAGACTGCCATTCGATGTATAGAGGCAGTGACACTTCAGATAAGGAAATTAGTTAAGGAAAAAAGGAAAAATGAAGAGACAGACAGGGACAGTGATCATAGTACAAGAGTGATAGTTGGGGAGAATTGGACAAAGAGAGAAAGCAGTTATTATTGTTGTTTTTATATATTGAACCACCAATTACTTGCACTGTACAGATAATATTTATCATTCACATCAGTACCTTCCCCATTGGAGCTTACAGTCTCATCAGGCTGTAATGCGGGTGATTATTTTGTTGTCTGGGAAGTGTTGGAAGCCTGGGTTGTAGTTGTCACCCCCAGCATAGTGACTGGACAACACAAAAGTTCCTTTTGCAGGCTTTATACTTCCAAGACAGATGACAGCAAAGTACATGGAGTAGAATACAAGCTTCTCTCTGTTGTCTGAAACTAACAACTGTCTATGTGTTTGTTTAAAAAAATTAAAGCTTACAAAGATTACCAGCCACCTTAAGGGTGTAACGTGCAATGACACATAACTTCTTACTGAAAAATAAATTCATATACATAAAGTCATCAGATTTCTTAAGCTTAGGTTTCTCTCACTCACTGAACCTCAGATAATTTGATCTGCATTACCATCATACTTGCCAACTTTATAATATTTGATTCCAGGAGCCTGCGGGGGAGGTGGGTGTGACAGGGGGCGGGGCTCCAAAATGTGCGTCATTTTGGACCCGCCCCCATGACGTAATGACGCAAACGCGTCATTTGACAGCGGGGGCAGGGCCAAACGCCGCGATTCACCGGGAATCGCACGTTTGGGACCTAATTCTGCCCACTTCACTAGAAAGTGGGGCACTTCCTAGTGAAGTGGGCAGATCCAGGAGATTGCCACACTCTCCCAGGAGACCGGGAGACTCTCGCAAAATGCGGGAGTGTCCCGGACATTCCGGGAGCGTTGGCAAGTATGATTACCATATTACCTCTATATGTATTCATTCTGTATGTTTGGGCTTTGTACTTTGTTCTTTGTGTATCATATATTATGTAATGTGTTATGGATTATATGGATACAGTGACATTATTGAAATGAATGACTGAATGAAAAAACTCTTTTGAACTATAACACTAGGGTTAGGTGTTACTTACATTTTTGACCTTCTTGACCTTGTGTTAAACATTAGAGCATTTAGAGAATAGATACTAATATTTTAACATATCTAATATATATAAGCCTAGCGGCATGTGTTAGTGTGTGTGTGTGTGGGAAAAACTATTTTCTCAGAAAGTGCTCATCCAATTGACATGAAATTTGGTATACTGACATTATTTGACAAAAAAATTATAATAGTGAAGTCAGTTAACTTCCATCATCCCCCCTTCCCCCCGTGGGAGGAGTAGTAAAGGCTAAATTTACGAGTTGAGGGCTCAAACTCTTGACCGTGTGGGTATTTATTTACCAGAGCCTGTGTTTGGTCGTGGACAATTGTATGTCGCATTTTCACGAGTATGGAGAAGCAGTGATGTGAAAGTGCAGGTTATGAATACTGCCCTTCTAGGAAGACCGATTGAGCACAGCGATAAGGTGTTTAGCAGAAACGTTATGTATCGAGAGGTTTTAGAACAGTAAGACGATGGAGATTAAGGATGTGGCGATGAAGATGAAGGATGAGGTGATGGAAAAGAATGATGAGGTGGTGACATGTGGACAAAACCACGTTAAAAAAGGGCGCTTACGTCGGGAAGTAACGCTCTTCCCTTGAGGAGGCCTGGCCTAGCCCCAAATGCATGACAAGAATCTTTTTAACACCTTAAGTAGCTTGATTTGACTAGATTGCATGAGTATCATGCACGGGTTAACTTGTATATATATATATATATATATATATATATATATATATATTCATATAATTTGCAACCTTTTATCCTTAAGATTTAAGTTGTGCAGAAGAGCTACCTAAACAGGAGTTAGGGGGACCTTACTTATTTTAGAGCATAACCTCTCAGTGTTAAGGAGCCTTAACAACCTGTTAAGGTCTCCTTAAATTCATTAAAAAACATCTGGGTCTCTGTGGTATAGGCCTGGATAATGTAACTAGAGGTTGGTAAATCAGTGACACTGAGTCCGAATTCCAACCTTAAGGACTCAACCAATGAAATAGAAACAAAATAGATCTTAAATGTAAATATGTAAATGAAGTGCCAGAGATTATGTACAGCAGTATGAGGATGAGGATGATGAGACAGTAGTACTGCGATATGAAAGTCATTCTATGGGGGAAAATGAGGAAAAACATTTAATTATGTAGTGATGATAAAGGTGAAACAGTCCCATTCCTGTGATACAGTTCTTCACTCAGGACAGTCCTGGTACAAGGGTTTAAAACATTGATTGCAGTTTTACTCACCAAGTGCCACCACCCACCAATGTGTTTTGTGTATTACATTTGCATGAAAAGTTCTAAGAAAGAAGAGGATCCCTGTGGTTTCAGGTGAATAATAAACTGGGGAACAAGGGATTGCAGGTCTTTATTTAAATAAATAATTTTTCCACAGTTTTTTTTACAGTGGCACTACAGGAGCCATTGCCCTGGCAGCGTGGGTATGCTGGCTCTTGTAGCCCATAGCTTACATTTAACACTTTATTACCCAAAGGCTCACCGGCTAGGAGTGCTGGGAGTGGCCCCAGTACTTTCAGCATAGGGCCACATTTTTTTTGTGGGCCAGATTCATCTAGCGATTTAAGACCCTTTGCTGGGGCTACGTTCCATAATGACAGGGGGCCCCATGCTGCTGGTTTCCCTGTTGTAGGTCCTGATTCATTAAGAAGGGCAAAGCAAAAAAAAGGAGTAAATTTCCTCCTGGACAAACCATGTTACAATGCAAGGGGTGCAAATCAATTTATTATTTTGCACATAAGTTAAATACTGGCTGTTTTTTTAATGTAGCACACAAATACTTGATAGATTTATTTTTACACTTAAATGTAAAGTAGATCTAGAACATGCCCTACCCCAACTATAAATCTGTCCCTACATTTTAAGATCACCACCCACTCCAATGCAATATGGTTTCACCAAGGTGCAAATTTACTCCTTTGTTTCGCTCTGATTTCCTTAATGAATTAGGACCATAGTGTGACCAGTCTGTCATAGCCTTGTACTGATTGAGGATTTTTGGGAGGAAATCTAACTGTGTTCGTCCCCTAACAATTGCTGCAACCAGCCCAGGCTATGAGTGATGGTGTTTGGATGATTTTTGGGAAGGGACACACTGAGTTTTTTTAAAATATATTTTTTTTTTTAAACCTTTTTTGCACTGCAAATGTCCTTGCTCATGATCATCATCATTATCATGGATCGTTGCTCCAAAGTTCGAGCACAGCAACAGATATGCCTCCTTACAGGAGTTTCTGCATCTATTTTAGCCTCTAATTACTCTGAAATGAGGAGAACACACTCTTACTGTACTCTGACTGTGTTTGCTTCCCTTCCCTGTTCTGCCTCTCAACTTTATCTTACACTACTTACATCACGCTGATTTTCAGTGCCAATAGTAATGAATATTATTGATAAACTTACAGAAATAAAAAATATTTGTTAACGAAACATAAATATGTTAAAAACATGTTACAAAGTCTTTGCAAAGGTATAAACACAATATATTGCTGCAGTTATTACAAAGTCACCAGCTGAGTTGCTTCCGCCACCAGTTCTCCGTTAGAATGATGACAACACTTCACAGACACTGTCTGCTCTCGCTGTGTATCAAAGTCTCTTAATATGCCAACCTGGTTCTCCA